>NW_026062798.1:0-10000 GCF_023897955.1 Schistocerca gregaria | reverse complement strand
TAACCAAAGCTAACCTAACCTAACCTAACCTAACCTAACCACACCTGACCAAAATTAACCTGACCTATCCTAACATGAATAACATAACCTGACCTAACATAACCTCAGATGCCATACACACGAAACACTGAAGTTATAATTAGATATGCCTGCAGAGCAAGCATATGGAAATAATTGTTCACTGCAATGTCAAGTTTGTTAATTTTTTAGGATAACAATGTCGCTCAGTGTTCCTAATTTAGAAACTATAAATTTGTGTGATAATATTAACTTTGACAAGGATATATCCTCTCATAATTGTACTAATGTGTCATTACTGAAAATAATACTTGTGTGAAACTGGAGAGGCAGTTTAAATATAACAAGGAAAAGAAACGGGACTCTTGTAAGGTACCTATAGTAAAAATCAGGGATATAACATAGCTAATTGACAGCCTAAAAAATAAAAGTTCTGCTGGATGGGATGAATATTCTCCTTTTCTACTAAAAAAATGCAAGGGGGAGTTAGCCATACCATTAGTCCATTTAATAAATTGTGTAGTTGAAGGAGGTGTTCTTCCGATGAAATTCAAACTTGGTATAGTTAAACCTTTATATCAAAAAGAGGAAAGAAAACAACGACAGAACTACAGACCAGTTGCCTTAACGTCAGTCTTTGGTAAATTGATTGAAAAAATAAAGCTAGAAATATTAATCGACCACCATAATACGAATAACTTAATAGGAGATTTCCAACATGGATTGAGAAGTGGTCGGAGCACCAAATCTGCAACAGTACAGATTGTACACTGTCTGATAAACTAACCTAACCTGACCTGACCTAACCTGACCTCACATGATCTGACTTGACATGACCTGACATGACCTCACCTGATCTCTCCTAACCTCACCTGACCTGACCTGACCGGACCTAAACTAACCTAACCTAGCCTAACCTGACCTAACCTAACCTAACCTAACCTAACCTAACCTAAGCTTACCTAACCTAACCTAACCTAACCTAACCTAACCTAACCTAACCTAACCTAACCTAACCTAACCTAACCTAACCTAACCTAACCTAGCCTAACCTAACCTAACCTAACCTAACCTAACCTAACCTAACCTAACCTAACCTAACCTAACCTAACCTAACCTAACCTAACCTAACCTAACCTAACCTAACCTAACCTAACCTAACCTAACCTAACCTAACCTAACCTAACCTAACCTAACCTAACCTAACCTAACCTAACCTAACCTAACCTAACCTAACCTAACCTAACCTAACCTAACCTAACCTAACCTAACCTAACCTAACCTAACCTAACCTAACCTAACCTAACCTAACCTAACCTAACCTAACCTAACCTAACCTAACCTAACCTAACCTAACCTAACCTAACCTAACCTAACCTAACCTAACCTAACCTAACCTAACCTAACCTAACCTAACCTAACCTAACCTAACCTAACCTAACCTAACCTAACCTAACCTAACCTAACCTAACCTAACCTAACCTAACCTAACCTAACCTAACCTAACCTAACCTAACCTAACCTAACGTAACCTAACCTAACCTAACCTAACCTAACCTAGGCTAGAAAAGCCTAGCCTAATGTAGCCTAGCCTAGCCTAGCCTAGCATAGCCTAGCTTATCCTAGCCTAGCCTAGCCTTTCCGAACCTAGCATAGCCTAGCCTAGCCTAGCTGTCTCGCGTGTGTCCTAGCCTAACCTAACTTAACCTAACCTAACCAAAGCTAACCTAACCTAACCTAACCTAACCTAACCACACCTGACCAAAATTAACCTGACCTATCCTAACATGAAATTACATAACCTGACCTAACATAACCTCAGATGCCATACACACGAAACACAGAAGTTATAATTAGATATGCCTGCAGAGCAAGCAAATGGAAATAATTGCTCACTGCAATGTCAAGTTTGTTAATTTTTTAGGATAACAATGTCGCTCAGTGTTCCTAATTTAGAAACTATAAATTTGTGTGATAATATTAACTTTGACAAGGATATATCCTCTCATAATTGTACTAATGTGTCGTTATTGAAAATAATACTTGTGTGAAACTGGAGAGGCAGTTTAAATATAACAAGGAAAAGAAACGGGACTCTTGTAAGGTACCTAGAGTAAAAATCAGGGATATAACATAGCTAATTGACAGCCTAAAAAATAAAAGTTCTGCTGGATGGGATGAATATTCTCCTTTTCTACTAAAAAAATGCAAGGGGGAGTTAGCCATACCATTAGTCCATTTAATAAATTGTGTAGTTGAAGGAGGTGTTCTTCCGATGAAATTCAAACTTGGTATAGTTAAACCTTTATATCAAAAAGAGGAAAGAAAACAACCACAAAACTACAGACCAGTTGCCTTAACCTCAGTCTTTGGTAAATTGATTGAAAAAATAAAGCTAGAAATATTAATCGACCACCATAATACGAATAACTTAATAGGAGATTTCCAACATGGATTGAGAAGTGGTCGGAGCACCAAATCTGCAACAGTACAGATTGTACACTGTCTGATAAACTAACCTAACCTGACCTGACCTAACCTGACCTCACATGATCTGACTTGACATGACCTGACATGACCTCACCTGATCTGTCCTAACCTGACCTGACCTGACCTGACCGGACCTAAACTAACCTAACCTAGCCTAACCTGACCTAACCTAACCTAACCTAACCTAACCTAACCTAAGCTTACCTAACCTAAATTAATCAAACCTAATATAACCTAACGTAACGTAACGTAACCTAACCTAACCTAACCTAACCTAACCTAACCTAACCTAACCTACCCTAACCTAACCTAACCTAACCTAACCTAACCTAACCTAACCTAACCTAACCGAACCTAACCTAACCTAACCTAACCTAACCTAACCTAACCTAACCTAACCTAACCTAACCTAACCTAACCTAACCTAACCTAACCTAACCTAACCTAACCTAACCTAACCTAACCTAACCTAACCTAACCTAACCTAACCTAACCTAACCTAACCTAACCTAACCTAACCTAACCTAACCTAACCTAACCTAACCTAACCTAACCTAACCTAACCTAACCTAACCTAACCTAACCTAACCTAACCTAACCTAACCTAACCTAACCTAACCTAACCTAACCTAACCTAACCTAACCTAACCTAACCTAACCTAACCTAACCTAACCTAACCTAACCTAACCTAACCTAACCTAACCTAACCTAACCTAACCTAACCTAACCTAACCTAACCTAACCTAACCTAACCTAACCTAACCTAACCTAACCTAACCTAACCTAACCTAACCTAACCTAACCTAACCTAACCTAACCTAACCTAACCTAACCTAACCTAACCTAACCTAACCTAACCTAACCTAACCTAACCTAACCTAACCTAACCTAACCTAACCTAACCTAACCTAACCTAACCTAACCTAACCTAACCTAACCTAACCTAACCTAACCTAACCTAACCTAACCTAACCTAACCTAACCTAACCTAACCTAACCTAACCTAACCTAACCTAACCTAACCTAACCTAACCTAACCTAACCTAACCTAACCTAACCTAACCTAACCTAACCTAACCTAACCTAACCTAACCTAACCTAACCTAACCTAACCTAACCTAACCTAACCTAACCTAACCTAACCTAACCTAACCTAACCTAACCTAACCTAACCTAACCTAACCTAACCTAACCTAACCTAACCTAACCTAACCTAACCTAACCTAACCTAACCTAACCTAACCTAACCTAACCTAACCTAACCTAACCTAACCTAACCTAACCTAACCTAACCTGACCTAACCTGACCTAACCTAACCTAACCTAACCTAACCTAGGCTAGAATAGCCTAGCCTAATGTAGCCTAGCCTAGCCTAGCCTAGCCTAGCCTAGCTTATCCTAGCCTAGCCTAGCCTAGCCTAGCCTAGCCTAGCCTAGCCTAACCTAACTTAACCTAACCTAACCAAAGCTAACCTAACCTAACCTAACCTAACCTAACCACACCTGACCAAAATTAACCTGACCTATCCTAACATGAAATTACATAACCTGACCTAACATAACCTCAGATGCCATACACACGAAACACAGAAGTTATAATTAGATATGCCTGCAGAGCAAGCAAATGGAAATAATTGCTCACTGCAATGTCAAGTTTGTTAATTTTTTAGGATAACAATGTCGCTCAGTGTTCCTAATTTAGAAACTATAAATTTGTGTGATAATATTAACTTTGACAAGGATATATCCTCTCATAATTGTACTAATGTGTCATTACTGAAAATAATACTTGTGTGAAACTGGAGAGGCAGTTTAAATATAACAAGGAAAAGAAACGGGACTCTTGTAAGGTACCTAGAGTAAAAATCAGGGATATAACATAGCTAATTGACAGCCTAAAAAATAAAAGTTCTGCTGGATGGGATGAATATTCTCCTTTTCTACTAAAAAAATGCAAGGGGGAGTTAGCCATACCATTAGTCCATTTAATAAATTGTGTAGTTGAAGGAGGTGTTCTTCCGATGAAATTCAAACTTGGTATAGTTAAACCTTTATATCAAAAAGAGGAAAGAAAACAACCACAAAACTACAGACCAGTTGCCTTAACCTCAGTCTTTGGTAAATTGATTGAAAAAATAAAGCTAGAAATATTAATCGACCACCATAATACGAATAACTTAATAGGAGATTTCCAACATGGATTGAGAAGTGGTCGGAGCACCAAATCTGCAACAGTACAGATTGTACACTGTCTGATAAACTAACCTAACCTGACCTGACCTAACCTGACCTCACATGATCTGACTTGACATGACCTGACATGACCTCACCTGATCTGTCCTAACCTGACCTGACCTGACCTGACCGGACCTAAACTAACCTAACCTAGCCTAACCTGACCTAACCTAACCTAACCTAACCTAACCTAACCTAAGCTTACCTAACCTAAATTAATCAAACCTAATATAACCTAACGTAACGTAACGTAACCTAACCTAACCTAACCTAACCTAACTTAACCTAACCTAACCTACCCTAACCTAACCTAACCTAACCTAACCTAACCGAACCTAACCTAACCTAACCTAACCTAACCTAACCTAACCTAACCTAACCTAACCTAACCTAACCTAACCTAACCTAACCTAACCTAACCTAACCTAACCTAACCTAACCTAACCTAACCTAACCTAACCTAACCTAACCTAACCTAACCTAACCTAACCTAACCTAACCTAACCTAACCTAACCTAACCTAACCTAACCTAACCTAACCTAACCTAACCTAACCTAACCTAACCTAACCTAACCTAACCTAACCTAACCTAACCTAACCTAACCTAACCTAACCTAACCTAACCTAACCTAACCTAACCTAACCTAACCTAACCTAACCTAACCTAACCTAACCTAACCTAACCTAACCTAACCTAACCTAACCTAACCTAACCTAACCTAACCTAACCTAACCTAACCTAACCTAACCTAACCTAACCTAACCTAACCTAACCTAACCTAACCTAAGCTAACCTAACCTAACCTAACCTAACCTAACCTAACCTGACCTAACCTGACCTAACCTGACCTAACCTGACCTAACCTAACCTAACCTAACCTAACCTAGGCTAGAATAGCCTAGCCTAATGTAGCCTAGCCTAGCCTAGCCTAGCCTAGCCTAGCTTATCCTAGCCTAGCCTAGCCTTTCCGAACCTAGCATAGCCTAGCCTAGCCTAGCCTAGCCTAACCTAACTTAACCTAACCTAACCAAAGCTAACCTAACCTAACCTAACCTAACCACACCTGACCAAAATTAACCTGACCTATCCTAACATGAAATTACATAACCTGACCTAACATAACCTCAGATGCCATACACACGAAACACAGAAGTTATAATTAGATATGCCTGCAGAGCAAGCAAATGGAAATAATTGCTCACTGCAATGTCAAGTTTGTTAATTTTTTAGGATAACAATGTCGCTCAGTGTTCCTAATTTAGAAACTATAAATTTGTGTGATAATATTAACTTTGACAAGGATATATCCTCTCATAATTGTACTAATGTGTCATTACTGAAAATAATACTTGTGTGAAACTGGAGAGGCAGTTTAAATATAACAAGGAAAAGAAACGGGACTCTTGTAAGGTACCTAGAGTAAAAATCAGGGATATAACATAGCTAATTGACAGCCTAAAAAATAAAAGTTCTGCTGGATGGGATGAATATTCTCCTTTTCTACTAAAAAAATGCAAGGGGGAGTTAGCCATACCATTAGTCCATTTAATAAATTGTGTAGTTGAAGGAGGTGTTCATCCGATGAAATTCAAACTTGGTATAGTTAAACCTTTATATCAAAAAGAGGAAAGAAAACAACCACAGAACTACAGACCAGTTGCCTTAACGTCACTCTTTGGTAAATTGATTGAAAAAATAAAGCTAGAAATATTAATCTACCACCATAATACGAATAACTTAATAGGAGATTTCCAACATGGATTGAGAAGTGGTCGGAGCACCAAATCTGCAACAGTACAGATTGTACACTGTCTGATAAACTAACCTAACCTGACCTGACCTAACCTGACCTCACATGATCTGACTTGACATGACCTGACATGACCTCACCTAATCTGTCCTAACCTGACCTGACCTGACCTGACCGGACCTAAACTAACCTAACCTAGCCTAACCTGACCTAACCTAACCTAACCTAACCTAACCTAACCTAAGCTTACCTAACCTAAATTAATCAAACCTAACGTAACCTAACCTAACCTAACCTAACCTAACCTAACCTAACCTAACCTAACCTAACCTAACCTAACCTAACCTAACCTAACCTAACCTAACTTAACCTAACCTAACCTAACCTAACCTAACCTAACATAACCTAACCTAACCTAACCTAACCTAACCTAACCTAACCTAACCTAACCTAACCTAACCTAACCTAACCTAACCTAACCTAACCTAACCTAACCTAACCTAACCTAACCTAACCTAACCTAACCTAACCTAACCTAACCTAACCTAACCTAACCTAACCTAACCTAACCTAACCTAACCTAACCTAACCTAACCTAACCTAACCTAACCTAACCTAACCTAACCTAACCTAACCTAACCTAACCTAACCTAACCTAACCTAACCTAACCTAACCTAACCTAACCTAACCTAACCTAACCTAACCTAACCTAACCTAACCTAACCTAACCTAACCTAACCTAACCTAACCTAACCTAACCTAACCTAACCTAACCTAACCTAACCTAACCTAACCTAACCTAACCTAACCTAACCTAACCTAACCTAACCTAACCTAACCTAACCTAACCTAACCTAACCTAACCTAACCTAACCTAACCTAACCTAACCTAACCTAACCTAACCTAACCTAACCTAACCTAACCTAACCTAACCTAACCTAACCTAACCTAACCTAACCTAACCTAACCTAACCTAACCTAACCTAACCTAACCTAACCTAACCTAACCTAACCTAACCTAACCTAACCTAACCTAACCTAACCTAACCTAACCTAACCTAACCTAACCTAACCTAACCTAACCTAACCTGACCTAACCTGACCTAACCTAACCTAACCTAACCTAACCTAGGCTAGAATAGCCTAGCCTAATGTAGCCTAGCCTAGCCTAGCCTAGCCTAGCCTAACTTATCCTAGCCTAGCCTAGCCTTTCCGAACCTAGCATAGCCTAGCCTAGCCTAGCCTAGCCTAACCTAACTTAACCTAACCTAACCAAAGCTAACCTAACCTAACCTAACCTAACCTAACCACACCTGACCAAAATTAACCTGACCTATCCTAACATGAAATTACATAACCTGACCTAACATAACCTCAGATGCCATACACACGAAACACAGAAGTTATAATTAGATATGCCTGCAGAGCAAGCAAATGGAAATAATTGCTCACTGCAATGTCAAGTTTGTTAATTTTTTAGGATAACAATGTCGCTCAGTGTTCCTAATTTAGAAACTATAAATTTGTGTGATAATATTAACTTTGACAAGGATATATCCTCTCATAATTGTACTAATGTGTCATTACTGAAAATATTACTTGTGTGAAACTGGAGAGGCAGTTTAAATATAACAAGGAAAAGAAACGGGACTCTTGTAAGGTACCTAGAGTAAAAATCAGGGATATAACATAGCTAATTGACAGCCTAAAAAATAAAAGTTCTGCTGGATGGGATGAATATTCTCCTTTTCTACTAAAAAAATGCAAGGGGGAGTTAGCCATACCATTAGTCCATTTAATAAATTGTGTAGTTGAAGGAGGTGTTCTTCCGATGAAATTCAAACTTGGTATAGTTAAACCTTTATATCAAAAAGAGGAAAGAAAACAACCACAAAACTACAGACCAGTTGCCTTAACCTCAGTCTTTGGTAAATTGATTGAAAAAATAAAGCTAGAAATATTAATCGACCACCATAATACGAATAACTTAATAGGAGATTTCCAACATGGATTGAGAAGTGGTCGGAGCACCAAATCTGCAACAGTACAGATTGTACACTGTCTGATAAACTAACCTAACCTGACCTGACCTAACCTGACCTCACATGATCTGACTTGACATGACCTGACATGACCTCACCTGATCTGTCCTAACCTGACCTGACCTGACCTGACCGGACCTAAACTAACCTAACCTAGCCTAACCTGACCTAACCTAACCTAACCTAACCTAACCTAACCTAAGCTTACCTAACCTAAATTAATCAAACCTAATATAACCTAACGTAACGTAACGTAACCTAACCTAACCTAACCTTAACCTAACTTAACCTAACCTAACCTACCCTAACCTAACCTAACCTAACCTAACCTAACCAACACGCGATCTAGTGTCCTAACCTAACCTAACCTAACCTAACCTAACCTAACCTAACCTAAACTAACCTAACCTAACCTAACCTAACCTAACCTAACCTAACCTAACCTAACCTAACCTAACCTAACCTAACCTAACCTAACCTAACCTAACCTAACCTAACCTAACCTAACCTAACCTAACCTAACCTAACCTAACCTAACCTAACCTAACCTAACCTAACCTAACCTAACCTAACCTAACCTAACCTAACCTAACCTAACCTAACCTAACCTAACCTAACCTAACCTAACCTAACCTAACCTAACCTAACCTAACCTAACCTAACCTAACCTAACCTAACCTAACCTAACCTAACCTAACCTAACCTAACCTAACCTAACCTAACCTAAGCTAACCTAACCTAACCTAACCTAACCTAACCTAACCTGACCTAACCTGACCTAACCTGACCTAACCTGACCTAACCTAACCTAACCTAACCTAACCTAGGCTAGAATAGCCTAGCCTAATGTAGCCTAGCCTAGCCTAGCCTAGCCTAGCCTAGCTTATCCTAGCCTAGCCTAGCCTTTCCGAACCTAGCATAGCCTAGCCTAGCCTAGCCTAGCCTAACCTAACTTAACCTAACCTAACCAAAGCTAACCTAACCTAACCTAACCTAACCACACCTGACCAAAATTAACCTGACCTATCCTAACATGAAATTACATAACCTGACCTAACATAACCTCAGATGCCATACACACGAAACACAGAAGTTATAATTAGATATGCCTGCAGAGCAAGCAAATGGAAATAATTGCTCACTGCAATGTCAAGTTTGTTAATTTTTTAGGATAACAATGTCGCTCAGTGTTCCTAATTTAGAAACTATAAATTTGTGTGATAATATTAACTTTGACAAGGATATATCCTCTCATAATTGTACTAATGTGTCATTACTGAAAATAATACTTGTGTGAAACTGGAGAGGCAGTTTAAATATAACAAGGAAAAGAAACGGGACTCTTGTAAGGTACCTAGAGTAAAAATCAGGGATATAACATAGCTAATTGACAGCCTAAAAAATAAAAGTTCTGCTGGATGGGAATGTACCAAAACAACTTGTAACACGCGATCTAGTGT
>NW_026062797.1:0-48314 GCF_023897955.1 Schistocerca gregaria | reverse complement strand
ATGCACTTCACCAGCCAAACAAACCCACTCTTCCTTTCTTTGCACAGCGCATGCAACAGCAGCCCCAGGAGCCGGGCCCGCCGCCAGCGTCTCCTCCTCCTCTGGGCACAGCCAGCCAGCCGTTCCCACCGCCCCGCCCCTGCTCTGCAGAACAAGAAAAAACGAAAAAGTACCAACACACGCACCCAAAGCGTAAGCCAGACAAGACCAGCCTCTCCAAGGCCACACACACGCAAAAAAACAAAAAAAAACAAAAACACTACAACAAAATAAAATAAAATGAAAAAGAAAAAGCAAGCTGTCGCCTCGCCCCCGCCCGTCCCCCCACCCCACCACATTCGCCCCCTCCGCTTGTTTTCCTTTCTACAATTTCCCTCTTTTCCACCCAATATCCCGCCGCGGTTTACGGGCACCGGCCGATTTTGCGCCCGCCCACATGTGTGCCTACTCCCCACCACCATTCCCTCCGCAGCCCGCAGCCCGCAGCCCGCAGCCCGCAGCCCGCTTTTCCCCCCTCCCTGCCCACACCACACCACACCACACCACACCACACCACACCACACCACACCACACCACACCGACGGTGCTGACGTCGACACGCACCCAAGACAGGGGCCACGACCGTCTTTTTTCCTGGGCCCATCCCCGCACCGCACCTCCTTCCAATCATCAACGCTGTGGCGCCTGTGTCCGCGCGAGACGCGTGCGCGCCGCCTCTCTCAACATCCGTCCGCCGGCCGGCCCGTTTTTCGGCCCCCAGGCCATCCGTCAACCACCACTGCCCCTGCCCGCCCCGCACCACACCACACACCGCTGCTTGCCCCGGCCGTTGCCACCAAAGGCGCCAACCGCAGCCCGCGCGCGCCAGAAAGAGATGGCAAAACTACAGGGACCCAGCCGACCGACGAAAATCAGAGCAATTGGCCGGGAGGATCAAAAAGAGAGCTCCGAAAACCACCGTAGCGAGGCGTGGGAGGAAACGTTACGAGAAGCAGGAAGGGACCAGGAAAAATTCTGGAAATTTCTTAAAACTCGTAAACTAGACACGAAACATCTACATCTACATGGGGAAGGAACGACCCCACAGACCGAGCTGAAGCACTGGCGGATTCACTAGAAAGGCAATTCCAAGCACCAGAAGCGGTAGATGACGAAACTGATGACCACCAGGAAATGGTACTCAGAAGGGTAAAACCGCATCCTAAGTGCCCCGATCAGAACATCTTTCACAATCCAATAAACGCAGAAACCCCGTATCTTATCACATCACAAACATACACACATCCTAAGAAGGCATCAGGCCCAGATTCCATCAAACCGCAACTACTACATCACCTACCTCCAGCAACTATCAATTATCTATCTAACATCAATATATAATGCTTGCTTCAGACTAAACTACTTGGAAACAGGCCCGAGTCATCACATTACCAAAGCCAAACAAGGACTTATTATTTCCGCAAAACTATAGGCCAACTTCCTTGGAAAGGTTCTCGGAAAGCTCATTCAAACTGAACTGAAGAAATTCAATTCTTAAAGGATAACAACATAATCATCCCACAACAATTCCGATTCCGCGAAGAACACAGCACCACCCACCAGGTGACCAGACTAGTCGAGCACATATGTCAGGCCAGAAACATTAGACACAGTACTGGAGCAGTCCTGCTTGACATTGGAAAAGCATTCGGATAACGCCTTATCTACAAGCTCCACCAGTACAACTGCCCCATCCACATTATTGCTTCTTTTCTCCGCAACAGAGCATTCTATGTCCATGTACCAGGAGCGGCAAGTAACACTAGATCCATAGAGGCTGGAGTCCCGCAAGGCTCAGTGCTGGGGCCCATTCTCTACTCAATATACACAAACAAACAGCTGGGAGGACACTTGTCACTATTTGCAGACGACACTGCAGTCTACCGCAGCAGTTCTAACCTGCAATATAGAGTCACAAAAATAGAGCAACACCTACAATCCATCCAGAAATGGGCTAACCAAAAAAACAATAAACGCGGAGAAAACCCAAGCAATACAATACGATTCACATTCAAAAAGAATACCTCCTAACCTGCATATACGCCTCAGAAATAACAATCTTCCATGGTCAGGCACAATAAAGTATCTAGGCATCAAGCTGGACAAGAGGTTGACATTTAGAGACCATGTTACACACGTTTGTAACAAGGCTGCAGCAGCAATATTCAGACTGTACCCAATCATCAAAGGAAACAGAATAAATATGCGCGCCAAAAAGAAAATCTTCAAAACCGTCATAGGAACCAGCCATCACTTACGGCTCTGAAAAATCTCGTCAATGGCCGCAGACACCAAACATAACAAGAGTAAAAAAGGGTGCAGAACAAATACTTCAGAATTACTGCTGATGCCGGCCGGTACCAGACAAACCGAGACATATACACAAACCATAACATACTCAATCAAAATCCCGGAAATCATCCAAAGAAAAATCCATAAAGTTTTTTTTTTTTTTTTTTTTTGTTTTTTTTCCACCAAACCACGGATTCGAACCACCCACTCATCAGAAATCTGGGACCAAAATCCACCCGACCCAAGAACGACATTTCCCATCACGACAAAACACCACAAACTACAACATACCATGATAAACAAAAATAAAATACAAACACCATAACACTCACTCAAACAAACAAACATCTACACACACCCAAGAGACCCTATCATCCCATCATTTTGTTACCCAACATAATCAGACAGAAGGCAGGGATCAAGGACAGATCCGGTCCTTCGAGTACAGGGGGTAAAAAATACCCATCAGACCAGCTCTCTCTCTCTCTCTCCTCCTCGCTTCTCCGTGCCGACGCTGCCCCGCACACGCGTTCGCGTTCGCGTTCGCGCTCGCGTTCGGCCGACACCACACGACAGGTCTTTGGGGCCCCGCCACTGCGCACACGCACGCCTCCTCCTCTTCCTTAGTTCTTTTTCGCTTTTCTTTTCTCCCCCGCCCCCCGCTCTCACCGCCACATCATCCCGCAACCCTTGGGGCATGTTTCCCAACATCAACGCGCCCCAATTCCACTCTCTGCCCGTGCCGCACTCTCCACTTTGCTTCTCCCCGTCCCCTACACACACGACTACCGAAACCCCGGTTGACACACCTTCTCGTAGGACAGGGGTGCGTGCGTGCGTGCGTGCGTTGTCTTGACGGTGACAGCAACAGCAACGGATCCGTCCATCCCATTCCCCCCCACTCGGTAAAGAACCATGTTCAACCCACACTACACAACAAGGGGGGCACACACGAACGCGAAAGAAAGGGCAGGGCAGGGGCAACTATCTCGTACACATTCTTCCTCAGAACCCACATATCGCATCAACGAACGGCAGGCCAATTGCGGACTCAGCCGTGTCAGGCAAATCCAACCCAACCAACACCTCCCACGGAAACCCTGACACTGATCCAGCAGTACGTCCACATACATCGCCACACCAAATACGGGTGACGAGTGAGCAACAAATGGAACAATACACAACAAGGGCTGACCTAATAAAAACTGCACGTCACGTCATACCTTCCAGACAGACGCAGTTCCGACGGGACGGCGGAACCGTATACGTACCTTTCAGCCACAACAACCGACCGACTGGACACGCCCGCGTCTCCAGCCAGCCAACCACCAGGGCCACACAGCCCGCAAGTTTCAGCGTCAACACTTCTTAACGTACGTTGCAAACTTTTCAAAACATTGCCACACACACACACACACACACACACACACACACCACGAAAAGCGTCAACCTCTCTCACACTGGATACACTCAACACTTTTTGTCGGCGGAGCTTGAGGGCCAACGGTTGACACACCCCCACCGGCCACACAGGTTTCCCTTTGAAAATTGCAGTGACGGAGGAGACGCGGCATTACGAGAGGGTTGTTTCCGAGAGCGCGAGCTGGACGGAGCTGCGGCGCCGCCGCCGCCGCCGCCGCCGCCGCCGAGGGGTAATGAACGCACGCGATGCCGCATGACAGCCCATCACCCAAAGTTTCACCCACAACTGCACAGGTCGCACCCCCTTTTCGCGCCATACTAGTGTCGATCGTCAATTACAGCTGACGGTGTTCGCATTTGCCACTTGACGAGAGGGGGGGGGGGGGGGGGGAAAAGAAAACAAACATCTGACACGCCATGTGTTTCTCTCTCTCTCTGTTACATCTAGGTCATTCGGCAGCCACTGTAAAAAAAAAAAAAAAAAAAAAAAAAAAAAAAAAAAATATTTTTACGACATGGTTGGGTAAGTGATTTAAAGACAACAATTGTGGGTCACACACCATAGACCATTTCGATAGTGTTCTTGTTCTTCTCTTTTTCCTTTTTTTATCGCTCAATTGAAATCAAACCTGGGGATGATGCAATGCTGCGATATGGCACAACCGTCGTCCATTGTACACAACTCGGGAACAAAAAGAAACCAATTCAGGGAACGTTCGTTCCTTCACAACGTTTCTTTCAACGCACTTGGTCTTTACCATCCTGTATATTCAACACACATTTCCTTTCATCAAACTAGGGCATTTCCATAACAGTATTTGCAATACTGCTTCTTCGACGTCATTTCACCATCTTAACTAGAGACAAACAAACAAGAAAATAGCAAAACAGCCTTGAGAACCCCGTCCACCAAATTTCAGTTAGCACGGCATCCAAGATTCTTTTCCGGGGAGTGCAGTGCAGCTGACGCTGCTCAGACCATATACCGTCGCCAGTCTCACTCAACTCTTGCGCATTCCATTCTACGCTACGTGACTATGCAAAAATGAATGAATCAAACCCGCCCAGAGAGCGTCTTGTGCGAGGGGACACACGATATAGAGAACAACAAAACACACAGGGGACACCACCACAGTTGGAGAGAACGTTTCCACCACGGCAGCCGCGCCGTTACGCGCTTTTTTTTTTTCCTCCCCCCCACTGCACACCTCCGACACCACGGGAACGTTCACCGTCCCGTTGCCCTACACTGGCGTTTCTTTTCAACCCCCCACCCTATTCCTCGCTCCCCGGACATTCGACCGATCACAAAGTGCAACCTCTCGTTACCGTCGGGTGCCCCTCTTCATCCCCGGGGCGCCAACAACAAAACAAAAACACCACCGACGCCGTCGTCTCGCGTCACCTCACTCAACTGAGCGGAAAATACACGTACATCCAGAATGACGACACCGCCTCCAGACGTCAGACGTCAGGTCGAAAGAGGGCACCGTACGTCGTGGCGCGTGGTCTCCTAACTCACCTCGCGCGTACAAATACAATGCAATGCGTGTCTCCTCACGTTCACACACACCTCCACGCTCCACTTTTACGTCGCCCAACCAACCAACTACTAACTTAACCCACCCGCTCGGCGTAGAAGCAGCTGTAGGCGGCAACGTGTTTCTCACCCTCGCCACCAACGGTGTGACATCCGACAATCGCGGTTTGCTTTCCGTTCCACACCTCCGGCCATACCATACAAAGGGGACAAAAAAAAAAAAAAAAATATATATATCAAACAAGCCAACTCCAGCGATCCGCCCCCCTAACACCAACACGTCTCGAAACACCCACGCCCACGACCCGGCTGTGGCCTAAAGTGCGTATCCCAACGTCACACCAAAACCAAAGGCGCCGGCGCCGCACCACACCACACCACAAGCTACAGCTACAGCTGTGCCGCCCGTCCACCCGCTCACAACAACAACAACAACAACAACAACAATTCCGCCCTTCCCGCAAAGGCATTTTGGTGGCCCTGAAAAGGGCCGTTTTTTCTTTTCTTCGCCGCGCCGCGGACGAGCCTCCTATTTCCAAGAGCCACCTCCTTACTTGGAGCTCGTGTACTTGGTCACCGCCTTCGTGCCCTCGCTCACCGCGTGCTTGGCCAGCTCGCCAGGCAGCAAGAGCCGCACAGCGGTCTGGATCTCGCGGGACGTGATGGTCGAGCGCTTGTTGTAGTGCGCCAGGCGAGAAGCCTCGGCCGCAATGCGCTCGAAAATGTCGTTCACGAAGCTGTTCATGATGCTCATCGCCTTCGAAGAGATGCCCGTGTCAGGGTGCACCTGCTTCAGCACCTTGTAGATGTAGATGGCATAGCTCTCCTTCCTCTTGCGCTTCTTCTTCTTGTCGCCCTTCGAAATGTTCTTCTGCGCCTTGCCAGCCTTCTTGGCGGCTTTCCCGCTAGTCTTGGGCGGCATCACGAACAACACAGGCAGGCAGGCAGGCAGGCAGGCAGGCAGGCAGCGCGCAGTCAGTCAGTCAGTCAGGCGCTCCGCTCCAGTCAGCGTCTCCCCACACAGTGGCACCCGCCGCACGCCGCCGCCGCACCTTTACCAGCTCGCCCTGCTGCGGCCGCCGACCAATGGGGCGCGCGCGCAACCGGCCGCCGCACCCGAGCCCATAAAGGACCCCCACCCCGCCGGCGCCGGCACGCACTCCGCTGCTCGACTCGCTGCGGCTCGCACCGTTTGGGGCGTTGTGCTTTTTCTTTCTCGCTTCTTTCCAAACTAGCCCATCGCCATGTCCGGACGCGGAAAGGGAGGCAAAGTCAAGGGCAAGTCAAAGTCCCGCTCAAGCAGGGCTGGGCTCCAGTTCCCGGTCGGCAGAATCCACCGCCTCCTGCGCAAGGGAAACTACGCCGAGCGCGTCGGCGCCGGGGCGCCCGTCTACCTCGCCGCCGTCATGGAGTACCTCGCGGCTGAGGTGCTCGAGCTGGCCGGAAACGCGGCCCGCGACAACAAGAAGACGCGCATCATCCCGCGCCACCTGCAGCTCGCCATACGCAACGACGAGGAGCTCAACAAGCTCTTGTCGGGCGTCACCATCGCACAGGGAGGTGTCCTGCCCAACATCCAGGCCGTCCTGCTGCCAAAGAAGACCGAGAAGAAGGCCTAAAAGAGAGACAGCGCAATCGGCAACCGCCGCGTGCTCCCTTGGCACGCAGCGCGCCATTTGCCGCCTCGGCTCAAAAAACAAAACACAATCGGCCCTTTTCAGGGCCACCACACAAACCTACGTCCAAAGCAGAATTCCAGTCGTTCGTCGCACCACTTTTCTCTCTCTCTCTCTCTCTCTCTCTCTCTCTCTCTCTCTCTCTGTGTACGGTTTTTTTTTCCTTCTTACACACACAGGCGCCGCCATCTTGTACACACGTACTTGGCCACCTCCTCCACTCAACTCCACGCACGCACAGTCTCGCGACCATTAACCAGCACACGTGGCGCACAACAACACACCTCAAAAATAACCCCTCGGCGCTCAGCCGCGCCGCAACACACAGCCCATCCACCGACAAGAAGCATACAAGCAAAGAGGGAGGGGAAGGAAGGAAGGAAGGAAGGAGCTCACACAACGCAAGGGCACGCTTCCTTCCCTCCCAACCGCACCGCACACCACGTCAAAAAAAACTCCAAACAAAACTAAAAGGCCAAGTAGACTAAAAAGGAAAAGAAAAACCAGCAACACAGACTCTTTCGCACTTTTCAACTTCCGAACACTGTGGTGGCCCTGAAAAGGGCCGTTTTTCAATCTATCTCTCTTTCCTTCCTTCGGTCTCACACCGCCTAACCGCCGAAACCGTACAGGGTGCGCCCCTGCCTCTTCAGGGCGTACACCACGTCCATGGCCGTCACAGTCTTGCGCTTGGCGTGCTCAGTGTACGTCACCGCGTCGCGGATCACGTTCTCCAGGAACACCTTCAGCACTCCGCGCGTCTCCTCGTAGATCAGACCAGAGATGCGCTTCACGCCGCCCCTGCGCGCCAGGCGGCGGATCGCGGGCTTCGTGATGCCCTGGATGTTGTCGCGCAACACCTTGCGGTGCCGCTTGGCGCCACCCTTGCCGAGCCCCTTTCCTCCCTTGCCGCGGCCTGTCATTCTTCTTCTTCAAGCGTCTCAACCACAATAATATAAAAAACAGAAAGCAAGGCAAGCTCCTCACCCGGCGCTAGCGAGTCGGCTACGGTTGTGGCGCCCAGCGCGCGCGCCGCCCCCCTATATAGACTCTGGGGCCCCGCGGCCCGCCCTCCCCTCCCCCCACCACCGCGCACCGAGGGCATATAAGCGCAGCACCCGGGGCGCGCGGGCCCGTTGTCAAGGCAGCACCGGACGCCGTCGCGCACGCATATCCTCCACGCCGCATCCGCATCCGCAGTAGCCATGGCCCGGACAAAGCAAACGGCCCGCAAGTCCACCGGCGGAAAGGCGCCGCGCAAACAGCTCGCCACCAAGGCGGCGAGGAAGAGCGCGCCCGCCACCGGCGGCGTCAAGAAGCCCCACCGCTACAGGCCGGGCACCGTCGCCCTGCGAGAAATCAGGCGCTACCAGAAGAGCACAGAGCTGCTCATCCGCAAGCTGCCATTCCAGCGCCTAGTGCGCGAGATCGCCCAGGACTTCAAGACCGACCTGCGCTTCCAGAGCTCCGCAGTCATGGCCCTGCAGGAGGCCAGCGAGGCCTACCTCGTCGGCCTCTTCGAAGACACCAACCTGTGCGCAATCCACGCCAAGCGAGTCACCATCATGCCCAAGGACATCCAGCTCGCGCGCCGCATCCGCGGCGAGCGCGCCTAAACCCGCACACCGCCAAACAAACAAAACGGCCCTTTTCAGGGCCACTAACGTCTCTCCGTCGCGAGCAAAACTTTGTCGGTCGCAACGACTAGTTCCCCACTCACTCTCCAGTCCAGTCGTCCCACCCCCGGCCCGGCCCGGCGCCGCCGTTTCCAAAAAAAAGAAAAAAGCACCGCACCGGCCGAACCAAGTCGCAAGCGTCAATAGCGCCACCCACACAGGCCACGGCACAAAACGTGACGCCCGGAAAGCAAAGCAAAGCAAAAAAGACTATTCCAAAACCACCACCAAGACAAACAAACAAACAAACGCGGCGCAAAATAAATAGGTAAAAAATAATAAAAGTAAAATACACTTTGTGTAACACCAACCGCGGCGCCGCCGCCCACGCCCGCCAACGACCCCACAATCCAACCACCATCCACACATGAAACAAACAAACGCCAGCAAGCAAGACAGACAGACAGACAACAAGGCAACCGACCGACCACGACACGACACGACAATCAACACCTTCCCGACGTGCTTTGATGGCCCTGAGAAGGGCCGTTTTTGTTTTTGTCCGGGACCGCGCGACAGCCTCTGGTTGCGCGCCGGCCTCCAGGCGACGGTGTCAACCGCCAACCCTTCCCTGCCCTTTTTACTTCTTCTTCTTGGGCGAAGCCTTCGCCTTAGACGGCGTCGCCGTCGCCTTCTTCGGGCGCGGCGCCTTCGGCTTCTTCGTCGGAACCTTGGCGGCCTTCTTCGCCTTCGACGGCGACTTGGCCTTGGCCGGCTTGGCCGCAGCCGCCTTCTTCGCACCCGCGGGAGCGGCCGACGCCGCAGACGCCTTCTTGGCGGCGCCCGCCTTCCGACCGGTCGCCGCCTTCACGCCGCCAGCCTTCTTTGCGCCGGCCGCACGGGCCCCCTTCTTCTCCTTGCTGGCCGGAGCGGCGCGCTTCTTCTTCGCACCACCGCCGCCACCACGAGCCTTGCCGCCCTCGGCCGCCCCGCCGCCGGCGCCGGCAAGCTTGAAAGAGCCCGACGCGCCCTTCCCCTTCGTCTGCACCAGCTCGCCAGCCACGACGGCCGACTTGAGGTACTTCTTGATAAAGGGCGCCAGCTTCTCCGCGTCCAGCTTGTAGTGCGCGGCAATGTACTTCTTGATCGCCTGCAGCGACGACCCGCCGCGCTCCTTCAGACTCTTGATGGCGGCCGTCACCATCTCAGAGGTGCGCGGGTGCGCAGGCTTGGCGCGCGGCTTCTTCGCAGACGACGCAGACTTGGCCTTCTTCGTAGTGCCGGTGGCGGCGGGTGCCGCGGCAGTCTCGTTCGTAGCCGCCTGGTCTGCCATCTTTTGCCTGTTCTCTTTTCTTTTTTCCCCTTGCTTTCGCTTCCTTCTCTCCTTCGACGACGCACAACAGCGAGGGGCGCGCAGCAGAGAATAGCCGCGCACGCGCCTGGCCCAGCCAGTGTCGCGGGCGGGCGCGGACGGCCGAGAGAGCGGCCGCCACTCGGCGCGCCGCCGCGCCGCCGCGCCGCGCCTCCCGCGCTTGCTACCGCCCAACGTCCGACAGCCTGCGCGGAGCAGCCCCCAACCTGCGCCGCAACCACCCGCGCCATTCAAACCACCGAGGATGGGGCTACACACACCGACACCACGGTCGCCAACCAGTCGCCGCGGCGGCGCCGCAAACCACGGCCAAACTGCAGCCACCGCGCGCCACAGCCTGGGTCGGCCCGCCGAGAATCGCCGCCCCCGCCCAAATGCCGCCCCCACAGCCCCAGCCGACGACCCGCCACAATGGCCAAACCTTCGTCAAAACTCCCACACCGTCGCCGCGGCAGCCCGGCCACCGCGGCCGGCGCCACAGCCACACGAGCCGAGTCGTGCGGCGATGACGGCCGTGCACAAACGCACCTCCGCCGCCCCATCGCCTTCCGCCGTTTTCCCGATCGGCCCGCAGCCGTCGGGCCACGGCCGCGGGCCGTCCTCCTCCTCTCGCCTCGCCCGCCAACACCCACAGCCCTTCCAACACATTTTTTTTTTCTTTTTTCTTTTTTTTTTTCTACTTTTTTACGATCGCCGCCTGCGCAACATGGCACCGGCCGACGGAGCGCCAACCCCCCCGCCACAGGCGAAAACAAGACAACGATAAACAAACAAACAAAATAAATTACCAGCCAGCCCCAACTACAGACACACCGAATCTGCCCTCACAGCCGACCTTACACGCCTCAACGTCAAAACAAAGGTGGTTTCTTTCTTTCAACGGTTACCTTACCTTAGGTTACGTCAGGTTAGGCTAAGAAGGCGTCAGGGTTAGGTTAAGCGTTGACGTGACGTCACGTCTTAACGTAGGCGTTAAGCTAAGGTTGCGGTCACGTACGTTAGGTTAAGGCGACTTGGGGGTTGGCCTAAGGGCTTACGTTAGGTTACGTTAGTTTAGGTGGCTGCGTTAACGGCTTAAAGAAGTTTAGGAGGTTAAGGCGTCGAGGCGGCCGCACCCCCTTAGCTGCTGCGGCTCGGCCACGCCACGCCACGCCACGCCACGCTTTGGGGTTTCATAAGGTCGCGCGGCGGGTCGTCGGCACGCCGCAAAGGACAAAACTGCAAGACGACGTCGAAAAACAAACAACAGGTAAAAAATAAATAAGTAAAAATAAACGACGCCGACAGGCGGGGATCAGCAGAACGAGCAGATTCCGGAGAGCGAACGAGACACACACGCACGCACGCACACACACACACACACACACAAACCCCCCCGAGCCGAGAGAGCACAGCACCACCACGTGTCGGCCTCCGCTCACCCGACTCGGCTGGGCTGGGCTGGGCTGGGCTGGGCTGGCGGCGCGGCGGCGGGATGCACGTGCACGTACACGTACGGCTACAGCCACTACCCGTACACAGCCGCTCTTCACGCAACACCAGCCAAATGGCGCGCCCGCGGCTCGTCGCGGTCGCAACGCCACGCCGGCACACTTTCGGCACCACCGTCTTCGCGCGCACCGCAAACAAAAACGCAGCCGACACACACAGAAAAAAAAAAAAAACAACACAGAGCGCGAGAGACGGGCGGCGGCGCACCTTTCGCCAGCCGGCAGGCAATCGACTCGCCCAGTACGACAAACGTGCACGCCACCCCACCCACCAACCAACCAGTCGTCGTCGTCGTCGTCGTCCCGAAATCAAACAAACTCTCAAAAGGCACAGCCCCTGCTGCCAACGGACGCAGGCGCCACGCAGCTCCCTTCCCGCCACACTCGATTCGCAGCGCAACTCACCCGGCACACCGTCAAACGACGGGCTGGGCTCGCCGCATCGCCGCAACCTACACACCTTCCCCGCCACGACGCACAGCCCCACCAGACGCCCGTGCCGCAACGACACTACCGCACTACTCCTCTCGCCCTTGCCATACACGACACAACACGCCAAAAAATGAAAATCCAAATACAAACAAAAACACCGCCCCCACGACCCAAACACATGCACGGCGCGCCAACACACGCGAGGCAAGGCACGCAGCAAACGGCGTCCCCTCCGCGTCGCGCCATCAACCTACACACACAAGGCAACACCAACAACAAACAGCCAGCCAGCCAGCCAGCCAGCCAGCCCCACTCTCACGCCGCAAAAACAGAAAACACACCGAAACCGCCAAACGCCGCACATTCGCGCTTCGCACTCACCACACACCTCTCGGCATCCGTTTCGCACACAACGACGCGACGCACAATACATCATCACGGGCTAC
Source organism: Schistocerca gregaria (assembly GCF_023897955.1). Classification (NCBI taxonomy): domain Eukaryota; kingdom Metazoa; phylum Arthropoda; class Insecta; order Orthoptera; family Acrididae; genus Schistocerca; species Schistocerca gregaria. The sequence continues at coordinate 35,989 of NW_026062797.1, read as the reverse complement.
GCACGCACACCGCGACCCACTTTTTTACGACGCCCTCGCCAGAGCACACGTGCCCACGCCCACACACAGTCGACACAACGACGCAGCGCGCAGCAGACGCGGCCGCAACACATACCTCCCCGACGACGCGCCAACACCGCCAGCCACTGCTCACTCGCCCAAGCAACCCGTGCACACAACTGCCACACGCGTCCACCACGCCGCCGCCAACCACCCGCCCGCCAGGGGGCGCTCACGTCCGCGACAACAGCGCGGCACCGCCGGACCGGGCCGAACCGAGCCGAGCCGCCGCCTCCTCTCCACTCGGCACGCCACGTCCTGCTTGCAAAACACATGGCTCGTCCCTCTGTACACACAACGCGCCTGCCTGCGGTCGCCGCCGGCATCTATCTACCTGCGCATCGGAGCCAGGCCGGCAAGCCCACACTTAAATAATGCACTTCACCAGCCAAACAAACCCACTCTTCCTTTCTTTGCACAGCGCATGCAACAGCAGCCCCAGGAGCCGGGCCCGCCGCCAGCGTCTCCTCCTCCTCTGGGCACAGCCAGCCAGCCGTTCCCACCGCCCCGCCCCTGCTCTGCAGAACAAGAAAAAACGAAAAAGTACCAACACACGCACCCAAAGCGTAAGCCAGACAAGACCAGCCTCTCCAAGGCCACACACACGCAAAAAAACAAAAAAAAACAAAAACACTACAACAAAATAAAATAAAATGAAAAAGAAAAAGCAAGCTGTCGCCTCGCCCCCGCCCGTCCCCCCACCCCACCACATTCGCCCCCTCCGCTTGTTTTCCTTTCTACAATTTCCCTCTTTTCCACCCAATATCCCGCCGCGGTTTACGGGCACCGGCCGATTTTGCGCCCGCCCACATGTGTGCCTACTCCCCACCACCATTCCCTCCGCAGCCCGCAGCCCGCAGCCCGCAGCCCGCAGCCCGCTTTTCCCCCCTCCCTGCCCACACCACACCACACCACACCACACCACACCACACCACACCACACCACACCACACGACGGTGCTGACGTCGACACGCACCCAAGACAGGGGCCACGACCGTCTTTTTTCCTGGGCCCATCCCCGCACCGCACCTCCTTCCAATCATCAACGCTGTGGCGCCTGTGTCCGCGCGAGACGCGTGCGCGCCGCCTCTCTCAACATCCGTCCGCCGGCCGGCCCGTTTTTCGGCCCCCAGGCCATCCGTCAACCACCACTGCCCCTGCCCGCCCCGCACCACACCACACACCGCTGCTTGCCCCGGCCGTTGCCACCAAAGGCGCCAACCGCAGCCCGCGCGCGCCAGAAAGAGATGGCAAAACTACAGGGACCCAGCCGACCGACGAAAATCAGAGCAATTGGCCGGGAGGATCAAAAAGAGAGCTCCGAAAACCACCGTAGCGAGGCGTGGGAGGAAACGTTACGAGAAGCAGGAAGGGACCAGGAAAAATTCTGGAAATTTCTTAAAACTCGTAAACTAGACACGAAACATCTACATCTACATGGGGAAGGAACGACCCCACAGACCGAGCTGAAGCACTGGCGGATTCACTAGAAAGGCAATTCCAAGCACCAGAAGCGGTAGATGACGAAACTGATGACCACCAGGAAATGGTACTCAGAAGGGTAAAACCGCATCCTAAGTGCCCCGATCAGAACATCTTTCACAATCCAATAAACGCAGAAACCCCGTATCTTATCACATCACAAACATACACACATCCTAAGAAGGCATCAGGCCCAGATTCCATCAAACCGCAACTACTACATCACCTACCTCCAGCAACTATCAATTATCTATCTAACATCAATATATAATGCTTGCTTCAGACTAAACTACTTGGAAACAGGCCCGAGTCATCACATTACCAAAGCCAAACAAGGACTTATTATTTCCGCAAAACTATAGGCCAACTTCCTTGGAAAGGTTCTCGGAAAGCTCATTCAAACTGAACTGAAGAAATTCAATTCTTAAAGGATAACAACATAATCATCCCACAACAATTCCGATTCCGCGAAGAACACAGCACCACCCACCAGGTGACCAGACTAGTCGAGCACATATGTCAGGCCAGAAACATTAGACACAGTACTGGAGCAGTCCTGCTTGACATTGGAAAAGCATTCGGATAACGCCTTATCTACAAGCTCCACCAGTACAACTGCCCCATCCACATTATTGCTTCTTTTCTCCGCAACAGAGCATTCTATGTCCATGTACCAGGAGCGGCAAGTAACACTAGATCCATAGAGGCTGGAGTCCCGCAAGGCTCAGTGCTGGGGCCCATTCTCTACTCAATATACACAAACAAACAGCTGGGAGGACACTTGTCACTATTTGCAGACGACACTGCAGTCTACCGCAGCAGTTCTAACCTGCAATATAGAGTCACAAAAATAGAGCAACACCTACAATCCATCCAGAAATGGGCTAACCAAAAAAACAATAAACGCGGAGAAAACCCAAGCAATACAATACGATTCACATTCAAAAAGAATACCTCCTAACCTGCATATACGCCTCAGAAATAACAATCTTCCATGGTCAGGCACAATAAAGTATCTAGGCATCAAGCTGGACAAGAGGTTGACATTTAGAGACCATGTTACACACGTTTGTAACAAGGCTGCAGCAGCAATATTCAGACTGTACCCAATCATCAAAGGAAACAGAATAAATATGCGCGCCAAAAAGAAAATCTTCAAAACCGTCATAGGAACCAGCCATCACTTACGGCTCTGAAAAATCTCGTCAATGGCCGCAGACACCAAACATAACAAGAGTAAAAAAGGGTGCAGAACAAATACTTCAGAATTACTGCTGATGCCGGCCGGTACCAGACAAACCGAGACATATACACAAACCATAACATACTCAATCAAAATCCCGGAAATCATCCAAAGAAAAATCCATAAAGTTTTTTTTTTTTTTTTTTTTTGTTTTTTTTCCACCAAACCACGGATTCGAACCACCCACTCATCAGAAATCTGGGACCAAAATCCACCCGACCCAAGAACGACATTTCCCATCACGACAAAACACCACAAACTACAACATACCATGATAAACAAAAATAAAATACAAACACCATAACACTCACTCAAACAAACAAACATCTACACACACCCAAGAGACCCTATCATCCCATCATTTTGTTACCCAACATAATCAGACAGAAGGCAGGGATCAAGGACAGATCCGGTCCTTCGAGTACAGGGGGTAAAAAATACCCATCAGACCAGCTCTCTCTCTCTCTCTCCTCCTCGCTTCTCCGTGCCGACGCTGCCCCGCACACGCGTTCGCGTTCGCGTTCGCGCTCGCGTTCGGCCGACACCACACGACAGGTCTTTGGGGCCCCGCCACTGCGCACACGCACGCCTCCTCCTCTTCCTTAGTTCTTTTTCGCTTTTCTTTTCTCCCCCGCCCCCCGCTCTCACCGCCACATCATCCCGCAACCCTTGGGGCATGTTTCCCAACATCAACGCGCCCCAATTCCACTCTCTGCCCGTGCCGCACTCTCCACTTTGCTTCTCCCCGTCCCCTACACACACGACTACCGAAACCCCGGTTGACACACCTTCTCGTAGGACAGGGGTGCGTGCGTGCGTGCGTGCGTTGTCTTGACGGTGACAGCAACAGCAACGGATCCGTCCATCCCATTCCCCCCCACTCGGTAAAGAACCATGTTCAACCCACACTACACAACAAGGGGGGCACACACGAACGCGAAAGAAAGGGCAGGGCAGGGGCAACTATCTCGTACACATTCTTCCTCAGAACCCACATATCGCATCAACGAACGGCAGGCCAATTGCGGACTCAGCCGTGTCAGGCAAATCCAACCCAACCAACACCTCCCACGGAAACCCTGACACTGATCCAGCAGTACGTCCACATACATCGCCACACCAAATACGGGTGACGAGTGTGAGCAACAAATGGAACAATACACAACAAGGGCTGACCTAATAAAAACTGCACGTCACGTCATACCTTCCAGACAGACGCAGTTCCGACGGGACGGCGGAACCGTATACGTACCTTTCAGCCACAACAACCGACCGACTGGACACGCCCGCGTCTCCAGCCAGCCAACCACCAGGGCCACACAGCCCGCAAGTTTCAGCGTCAACACTTCTTAACGTACGTTGCAAACTTTTCAAAACATTGCCACACACACACACACACACACACACACACACACCACGAAAAGCGTCAACCTCTCTCACACTGGATACACTCAACACTTTTTGTCGGCGGAGCTTGAGGGCCAACGGTTGACACACCCCCACCGGCCACACAGGTTTCCCTTTGAAAATTGCAGTGACGGAGGAGACGCGGCATTACGAGAGGGTTGTTTCCGAGAGCGCGAGCTGGACGGAGCTGCGGCGCCGCCGCCGCCGCCGCCGCCGCCGCCGAGGGGTAATGAACGCACGCGATGCCGCATGACAGCCCATCACCCAAAGTTTCACCCACAACTGCACAGGTCGCACCCCCTTTTCGCGCCATACTAGTGTCGATCGTCAATTACAGCTGACGGTGTTCGCATTTGCCACTTGACGAGAGGGGGGGGGGGGGGGGGGAAAAGAAAACAAACATCTGACACGCCATGTGTTTCTCTCTCTCTCTGTTACATCTAGGTCATTCGGCAGCCACTGTAAAAAAAAAAAAAAAAAAAAAAAAAAAAAAAAAAAATATTTTTACGACATGGTTGGGTAAGTGATTTAAAGACAACAATTGTGGGTCACACACCATAGACCATTTCGATAGTGTTCTTGTTCTTCTCTTTTTCCTTTTTTTATCGCTCAATTGAAATCAAACCTGGGGATGATGCAATGCTGCGATATGGCACAACCGTCGTCCATTGTACACAACTCGGGAACAAAAAGAAACCAATTCAGGGAACGTTCGTTCCTTCACAACGTTTCTTTCAACGCACTTGGTCTTTACCATCCTGTATATTCAACACACATTTCCTTTCATCAAACTAGGGCATTTCCATAACAGTATTTGCAATACTGCTTCTTCGACGTCATTTCACCATCTTAACTAGAGACAAACAAACAAGAAAATAGCAAAACAGCCTTGAGAACCCCGTCCACCAAATTTCAGTTAGCACGGCATCCAAGATTCTTTTCCGGGGAGTGCAGTGCAGCTGACGCTGCTCAGACCATATACCGTCGCCAGTCTCACTCAACTCTTGCGCATTCCATTCTACGCTACGTGACTATGCAAAAATGAATGAATCAAACCCGCCCAGAGAGCGTCTTGTGCGAGGGGACACACGATATAGAGAACAACAAAACACACAGGGGACACCACCACAGTTGGAGAGAACGTTTCCACCACGGCAGCCGCGCCGTTACGCGCTTTTTTTTTTTCCTCCCCCCCACTGCACACCTCCGACACCACGGGAACGTTCACCGTCCCGTTGCCCTACACTGGCGTTTCTTTTCAACCCCCCACCCTATTCCTCGCTCCCCGGACATTCGACCGATCACAAAGTGCAACCTCTCGTTACCGTCGGGTGCCCCTCTTCATCCCCGGGGCGCCAACAACAAAACAAAAACACCACCGACGCCGTCGTCTCGCGTCACCTCACTCAACTGAGCGGAAAATACACGTACATCCAGAATGACGACACCGCCTCCAGACGTCAGACGTCAGGTCGAAAGAGGGCACCGTACGTCGTGGCGCGTGGTCTCCTAACTCACCTCGCGCGTACAAATACAATGCAATGCGTGTCTCCTCACGTTCACACACACCTCCACGCTCCACTTTTACGTCGCCCAACCAACCAACTACTAACTTAACCCACCCGCTCGGCGTAGAAGCAGCTGTAGGCGGCAACGTGTTTCTCACCCTCGCCACCAACGGTGTGACATCCGACAATCGCGGTTTGCTTTCCGTTCCACACCTCCGGCCATACCATACAAAGGGGACAAAAAAAAAAAAAAAAATATATATATCAAACAAGCCAACTCCAGCGATCCGCCCCCCTAACACCAACACGTCTCGAAACACCCACGCCCACGACCCGGCTGTGGCCTAAAGTGCGTATCCCAACGTCACACCAAAACCAAAGGCGCCGGCGCCGCACCACACCACACCACAAGCTACAGCTACAGCTGTGCCGCCCGTCCACCCGCTCACAACAACAACAACAACAACAACAACAATTCCGCCCTTCCCGCAAAGGCATTTTGGTGGCCCTGAAAAGGGCCGTTTTTTCTTTTCTTCGCCGCGCCGCGGACGAGCCTCCTATTTCCAAGAGCCACCTCCTTACTTGGAGCTCGTGTACTTGGTCACCGCCTTCGTGCCCTCGCTCACCGCGTGCTTGGCCAGCTCGCCAGGCAGCAAGAGCCGCACAGCGGTCTGGATCTCGCGGGACGTGATGGTCGAGCGCTTGTTGTAGTGCGCCAGGCGAGAAGCCTCGGCCGCAATGCGCTCGAAAATGTCGTTCACGAAGCTGTTCATGATGCTCATCGCCTTCGAAGAGATGCCCGTGTCAGGGTGCACCTGCTTCAGCACCTTGTAGATGTAGATGGCATAGCTCTCCTTCCTCTTGCGCTTCTTCTTCTTGTCGCCCTTCGAAATGTTCTTCTGCGCCTTGCCAGCCTTCTTGGCGGCTTTCCCGCTAGTCTTGGGCGGCATCACGAACAAACAGGCAGGCAGGCAGGCAGGCAGGCAGGCACGCGCAGTCAGTCAGTCAGTCAGGCGCTCCGCTCCAGTCAGCGTCTCCCCACACAGTGGCACCCGCCGCACGCCGCCGCCGCACCTTTACCAGCTCGCCCTGCTGCGGCCGCCGACCAATGGGGCGCGCGCGCAACCGGCCGCCGCACCCGAGCCCATAAAGGACCCCCACCCCGCCGGCGCCGGCACGCACTCCGCTGCTCGACTCGCTGCGGCTCGCACCGTTTGGGGCGTTGTGCTTTTTCTTTCTCGCTTCTTTCCAAACTAGCCCATCGCCATGTCCGGACGCGGAAAGGGAGGCAAAGTCAAGGGCAAGTCAAAGTCCCGCTCAAGCAGGGCTGGGCTCCAGTTCCCGGTCGGCAGAATCCACCGCCTCCTGCGCAAGGGAAACTACGCCGAGCGCGTCGGCGCCGGGGCGCCCGTCTACCTCGCCGCCGTCATGGAGTACCTCGCGGCTGAGGTGCTCGAGCTGGCCGGAAACGCGGCCCGCGACAACAAGAAGACGCGCATCATCCCGCGCCACCTGCAGCTCGCCATACGCAACGACGAGGAGCTCAACAAGCTCTTGTCGGGCGTCACCATCGCACAGGGAGGTGTCCTGCCCAACATCCAGGCCGTCCTGCTGCCAAAGAAGACCGAGAAGAAGGCCTAAAAGAGAGACAGCGCAATCGGCAACCGCCGCGTGCTCCCTTGGCACGCAGCGCGCCATTTGCCGCCTCGGCTCAAAAAACAAAACACAATCGGCCCTTTTCAGGGCCACCACACAAACCTACGTCCAAAGCAGAATTCCAGTCGTTCGTCGCACCACTTTTCTCTCTCTCTCTCTCTCTCTCTCTCTCTCTCTCTCTCTCTCTGTGTACGGTTTTTTTTTCCTTCTTACACACACAGGCGCCGCCATCTTGTACACACGTACTTGGCCACCTCCTCCACTCAACTCCACGCACGCACAGTCTCGCGACCATCCAGCACACGTGGCGCACAACAACACACCTCAAAAATAACCCCTCGGCGCTCAGCCGCGCCGCAACACACAGCCCATCCACCGACAAGAAGCATACAAGCAAAGAGGGAGGGGAAGGAAGGAAGGAAGGAGCTCACACAACGCAAGGGCACGCTTCCTTCCCTCCCAACCGCACCGCACACCACGTCAAAAAAAACTCCAAACAAAACTAAAAGGCCAAGTAGACTAAAAAGGAAAAGAAAAACCAGCAACACAGACTCTTTCGCACTTTTCAACTTCCGAACACTGTGGTGGCCCTGAAAAGGGCCGTTTTTCAATCTATCTCTCTTTCCTTCCTTCGGTCTCACACCGCCTAACCGCCGAAACCGTACAGGGTGCGCCCCTGCCTCTTCAGGGCGTACACCACGTCCATGGCCGTCACAGTCTTGCGCTTGGCGTGCTCAGTGTACGTCACCGCGTCGCGGATCACGTTCTCCAGGAACACCTTCAGCACTCCGCGCGTCTCCTCGTAGATCAGACCAGAGATGCGCTTCACGCCGCCCCTGCGCGCCAGGCGGCGGATCGCGGGCTTCGTGATGCCCTGGATGTTGTCGCGCAACACCTTGCGGTGCCGCTTGGCGCCACCCTTGCCGAGCCCCTTTCCTCCCTTGCCGCGGCCTGTCATTCTTCTTCTTCAAGCGTCTCAACCACAATAATATAAAAAACAGAAAGCAAGGCAAGCTCCTCACCCGGCGCTAGCGAGTCGGCTACGGTTGTGGCGCCCAGCGCGCGCGCCGCCCCCCTATATAGACTCTGGGGCCCCGCGGCCCGCCCTCCCCTCCCCCCACCACCGCGCACCGAGGGCATATAAGCGCAGCACCCGGGGCGCGCGGGCCCGTTGTCAAGGCAGCACCGGACGCCGTCGCGCACGCATATCCTCCACGCCGCATCCGCATCCGCATCCGCATCCGCAGTAGCCATGGCCCGGACAAAGCAAACGGCCCGCAAGTCCACCGGCGGAAAGGCGCCGCGCAAACAGCTCGCCACCAAGGCGGCGAGGAAGAGCGCGCCCGCCACCGGCGGCGTCAAGAAGCCCCACCGCTACAGGCCGGGCACCGTCGCCCTGCGAGAAATCAGGCGCTACCAGAAGAGCACAGAGCTGCTCATCCGCAAGCTGCCATTCCAGCGCCTAGTGCGCGAGATCGCCCAGGACTTCAAGACCGACCTGCGCTTCCAGAGCTCCGCAGTCATGGCCCTGCAGGAGGCCAGCGAGGCCTACCTCGTCGGCCTCTTCGAAGACACCAACCTGTGCGCAATCCACGCCAAGCGAGTCACCATCATGCCCAAGGACATCCAGCTCGCGCGCCGCATCCGCGGCGAGCGCGCCTAAACCCGCACACCGCCAAACAAACAAAACGGCCCTTTTCAGGGCCACTAACGTCTCTCCGTCGCGAGCAAAACTTTGTCGGTCGCAACGACTAGTTCCCCACTCACTCTCCAGTCCAGTCGTCCCACCCCCGGCCCGGCCCGGCGCCGCCGTTTCCAAAAGAAAAAAAAAAGCACCGCACCGGCCGAGCCAAGTCGCAAGCGTCAATAGCGCCACCCACACAGGCCACGGCACAAAACGTGACGCCCGGAAAGCAAAGCCAAAAAAGACTATTCCAAAACCACCACCAAGACAAACAAACAAACGCGGCGCAAAATAAATAGGTAGAAATAATAAAAGTAAAATACACTTTATGTAACACCAACCGCGGCGCCGCCGCCCACGCCCGCCAACGACCCCACAATCCAACCACCATCCACACATGAAACAAACAAACGCCAGCAAGCAAGACAGACAGACAACAAGGCAACCGACCGACCACGACACGACACGACAATCAACACCTTCCCGACGTGCTTTGATGGCCCTGAGAAGGGCCGTTTTTGTTTTTGTCCGGGACCGCGCGACAGCCTCTGGTTGCGCGCCGGCCACCAGGCGACGGTGTCAACCGCCAACCCTTCCCTGCCCTTTTTACTTCTTCTTCTTGGGCGAAGCCTTCGCCTTAGACGGCGTCGCCGTCGCCTTCTTCGGGCGCGGCGCCTTCGGCTTCTTCGTCGGAACCTTGGCGGCCTTCTTCGCCTTCGACGGCGACTTGGCCTTGGCCGGCTTGGCCGCAGCCGCCTTCTTCGCACCCGCGGGAGCGGCCGACGCCGCAGACGCCTTCTTGGCGGCGCCCGCCTTCCGACCGGTCGCCGCCTTCACGCCGCCAGCCTTCTTTGCGCCGGCCGCACGGGCCCCCTTCTTCTCCTTGCTGGCCGGAGCGGCGCGCTTCTTCTTCGCACCACCGCCGCCACCACGAGCCTTGCCGCCCTCGGCCGCCCCGCCGCCGGCGCCGGCAAGCTTGAAAGAGCCCGACGCGCCCTTCCCCTTCGTCTGCACCAGCTCGCCAGCCACGACGGCCGACTTGAGGTACTTCTTGATAAAGGGCGCCAGCTTCTCCGCGTCCAGCTTGTAGTGCGCGGCAATGTACTTCTTGATCGCCTGCAGCGACGACCCGCCGCGCTCCTTCAGACTCTTGATGGCGGCCGTCACCATCTCAGAGGTGCGCGGGTGCGCAGGCTTGGCGCGCGGCTTCTTCGCAGACGACGCAGACTTGGCCTTCTTCGTAGTGCCGGTGGCGGCGGGTGCCGCGGCAGTCTCGTTCGTAGCCGCCTGGTCTGCCATCTTTTGCCTGTTCTCTTTTCTTTTTTCCCCTTGCTTTCGCTTCCTTCTCTCCTTCGACGACGCACAACAGCGAGGGGCGCGCAGCAGAGAATAGCCGCGCACGCGCCTGGCCCAGCCAGTGTCGCGGGCGGGCGCGGACGGCCGAGAGAGCGGCCGCCACTCGGCGCGCCGCCGCGCCGCCGCGCCGCGCCTCCCGCGCTTGCTACCGCCCAACGTCCGACAGCCTGCGCGGAGCAGCCCCCAACCTGCGCCGCAACCACCCGCGCCATTCAAACCACCGAGGATGGGGCTACACACACCGACACCACGGTCGCCAACCAGTCGCCGCGGCGGCGCCGCAAACCACGGCCAAACTGCAGCCACCGCGCGCCACAGCCTGGGTCGGCCCGCCGAGAATCGCCGCCCCCGCCCAAATGCCGCCCCCACAGCCCCAGCCGACGACCCGCCACAATGGCCAAACCTTCGTCAAAACTCCCACACCGTCGCCGCGGCAGCCCGGCCACCGCGGCCGGCGCCACAGCCACACGAGCCGAGTCGTGCGGCGATGACGGCCGTGCACAAACGCACCTCCGCCGCCCCATCGCCTTCCGCCGTTTTCCCGATCGGCCCGCAGCCGTCGGGCCACGGCCGCGGGCCGTCCTCCTCCTCTCGCCTCGCCCGCCAACACCCACAGCCCTTCCAACACATTTTTTTTTTCTTTTTTCTTTTTTTTTTTCTACTTTTTTACGATCGCCGCCTGCGCAACATGGCACCGGCCGACGGAGCGCCAACCCCCCCGCCACAGGCGAAAACAAGACAACGATAAACAAACAAACAAAATAAATTACCAGCCAGCCCCAACTACAGACACACCGAATCTGCCCTCACAGCCGACCTTACACGCCTCAACGTCAAAACAAAGGTGGTTTCTTTCTTTCAACGGTTACCTTACCTTAGGTTACGTCAGGTTAGGCTAAGAAGGCGTCAGGGTTAGGTTAAGCGTTGACGTGACGTCACGTCTTAACGTAGGCGTTAAGCTAAGGTTGCGGTCACGTACGTTAGGTTAAGGCGACTTGGGGGTTGGCCTAAGGGCTTACGTTAGGTTACGTTAGTTTAGGTGGCTGCGTTAACGGCTTAAAGAAGTTTAGGAGGTTAAGGCGTCGAGGCGGCCGCACCCCCTTAGCTGCTGCGGCTCGGCCACGCCACGCCACGCCACGCCACGCTTTGGGGTTTCATAAGGTCGCGCGGCGGGTCGTCGGCACGCCGCAAAGGACAAAACTGCAAGACGACGTCGAAAAACAAACAACAGGTAAAAAATAAATAAGTAAAAATAAACGACGCCGACAGGCGGGGATCAGCAGAACGAGCAGATTCCGGAGAGCGAACGAGACACACACGCACGCACGCACACACACACACACACACACAAACCCCCCCGAGCCGAGAGAGCACAGCACCACCACGTGTCGGCCTCCGCTCACCCGACTCGGCTGGGCTGGGCTGGGCTGGGCTGGGCTGGGCTGGGCTGGGCTGGGCTGGCGGCCGGGCCGGATGCACGTGCACGTACACGTACGGCTACAGCCACTACCCGTACACAGCCGCTCTTCACGCAACACCAGCCAAATGGCGCGCCCGCGGCTCGTCGCGGTCGCAACGCCACGCCGGCACACTTTCGGCACCACCGTCTTCGCGCGCACCGCAAACAAAAACGCAGCCGACACACACAGAAAAAAAAAAAAAACAACACAGAGCGCGAGAGACGGGCGGCGGCGCACCTTTCGCCAGCCGGCAGGCAATCGACTCGCCCAGTACGACAAACGTGCACGCCACCCCACCCACCAACCAACCAGTCGTCGTCGTCGTCGTCCCGAAATCAAACAAACTCTCAAAAGGCACAGCCCCTGCTGCCAACGGACGCAGGCGCCACGCAGCTCCCTTCCCGCCACACTCGATTCGCAGCGCAACTCACCCGGCACACCGTCAAACGACGGGCTGGGCTCGCCGCATCGCCGCAACCTACACACCTTCCCCGCCACGACGCACAGCCCCACCAGACGCCCGTGCCGCAACGACACTACCGCACTACTCCTCTCGCCCTTGCCATACACGACACAACACGCCAAAAAATGAAAATCCAAATACAAACAAAAACACCGCCCCCACGACCCAAACACATGCACGGCGCGCCAACACACGCGAGGCAAGGCACGCAGCAAACGGCGTCCCCTCCGCGTCGCGCCATCAACCTACACACACAAGGCAACACCAACAACAAACAGCCAGCCAGCCAGCCAGCCAGCCAGCCCCACTCTCACGCCGCAAAAACAGAAAACACACCGAAACCGCCAAACGCCGCACATTCGCGCTTCGCACTCACCACACACCTCTCGGCATCCGTTTCGCACACAACGACGCGACGCACAATACATCATCACGGGCTACGCGCACACCGCGACCCACTTTTTTACGACGCCCTCGCCAGAGCACACGTGCCCACGCCCACACACAGTCGACACAACGACGCAGCGCGCAGCAGACGCGGCCGCAACACATACCTCCCCGACGACGCGCCAACACCGCCAGCCACTGCTCACTCGCCCAAGCAACCCGTGCACACAACTGCCACACGCGTCCACCACGCCGCCGCCAACCACCCGCCCGCCAGGGGGCGCTCACGTCCGCGACAACAGCGCGGCACCGCCGGACCGGGCCGAACCGAGCCGAGCCGCCGCCTCCTCTCCACTCGGCACGCCACGTCCTGCTTGCAAAACACATGGCTCGTCCCTCTGTACACACAACGCGCCTGCCTGCGGTCGCCGCCGGCATCTATCTACCTGCGCATCGGAGCCAGGCCGGCAAGCCCACACTTAAATAATGCACTTCACCAGCCAAACAAACCCACTCTTCCTTTCTTTGCACAGCGCATGCAACAGCAGCCCCAGGAGCCGGGCCCGCCGCCAGCGTCTCCTCCTCCTCTGGGCACAGCCAGCCAGCCGTTCCCACCGCCCCGCCCCTGCTCTGCAGAACAAGAAAAAACGAAAAAGTACCAACACACGCACCCAAAGCGTAAGCCAGACAAGACCAGCCTCTCCAAGGCCACACACACGCAAAAAAACAAAAAAAAACAAAAACACTACAACAAAATAAAATAAAATGAAAAAGAAAAAGCAAGCTGTCGCCTCGCCCCCGCCCGTCCCCCCACCCCACCACATTCGCCCCCTCCGCTTGTTTTCCTTTCTACAATTTCCCTCTTTTCCACCCAATATCCCGCCGCGGTTTACGGGCACCGGCCGATTTTGCGCCCGCCCACATGTGTGCCTACTCCCCACCACCATTCCCTCCGCAGCCCGCAGCCCGCAGCCCGCAGCCCGCAGCCCGCTTTTCCCCCCTCCCTGCCCACACCACACCACACCACACCACACCACACCACACCACACCACACCACACCGACGGTGCTGACGTCGACACGCACCCAAGACAGGGGCCACGACCGTCTTTTTTCCTGGGCCCATCCCCGCACCGCACCTCCTTCCAATCATCAACGCTGTGGCGCCTGTGTCCGCGCGAGACGCGTGCGCGCCGCCTCTCTCAACATCCGTCCGCCGGCCGGCCCGTTTTTCGGCCCCCAGGCCATCCGTCAACCACCACTGCCCCTGCCCGCCCCGCACCACACCACACACCGCTGCTTGCCCCGGCCGTTGCCACCAAAGGCGCCAACCGCAGCCCGCGCGCGCCAGAAAGAGATGGCAAAACTACAGGGACCCAGCCGACCGACGAAAATCAGAGCAATTGGCCGGGAGGATCAAAAAGAGAGCTCCGAAAACCACCGTAGCGAGGCGTGGGAGGAAACGTTACGAGAAGCAGGAAGGGACCAGGAAAAATTCTGGAAATTTCTTAAAACTCGTAAACTAGACACGAAACATCTACATCTACATGGGGAAGGAACGACCCCACAGACCGAGCTGAAGCACTGGCGGATTCACTAGAAAGGCAATTCCAAGCACCAGAAGCGGTAGATGACGAAACTGATGACCACCAGGAAATGGTACTCAGAAGGGTAAAACCGCATCCTAAGTGCCCCGATCAGAACATCTTTCACAATCCAATAAACGCAGAAACCCCGTATCTTATCACATCACAAACATACACACATCCTAAGAAGGCATCAGGCCCAGATTCCATCAAACCGCAACTACTACATCACCTACCTCCAGCAACTATCAATTATCTATCTAACATCAATATATAATGCTTGCTTCAGACTAAACTACTTGGAAACAGGCCCGAGTCATCACATTACCAAAGCCAAACAAGGACTTATTATTTCCGCAAAACTATAGGCCAACTTCCTTGGAAAGGTTCTCGGAAAGCTCATTCAAACTGAACTGAAGAAATTCAATTCTTAAAGGATAACAACATAATCATCCCACAACAATTCCGATTCCGCGAAGAACACAGCACCACCCACCAGGTGACCAGACTAGTCGAGCACATATGTCAGGCCAGAAACATTAGACACAGTACTGGAGCAGTCCTGCTTGACATTGGAAAAGCATTCGGATAACGCCTTATCTACAAGCTCCACCAGTACAACTGCCCCATCCACATTATTGCTTCTTTTCTCCGCAACAGAGCATTCTATGTCCATGTACCAGGAGCGGCAAGTAACACTAGATCCATAGAGGCTGGAGTCCCGCAAGGCTCAGTGCTGGGGCCCATTCTCTACTCAATATACACAAACAAACAGCTGGGAGGACACTTGTCACTATTTGCAGACGACACTGCAGTCTACCGCAGCAGTTCTAACCTGCAATATAGAGTCACAAAAATAGAGCAACACCTACAATCCATCCAGAAATGGGCTAACCAAAAAAACAATAAACGCGGAGAAAACCCAAGCAATACAATACGATTCACATTCAAAAAGAATACCTCCTAACCTGCATATACGCCTCAGAAATAACAATCTTCCATGGTCAGGCACAATAAAGTATCTAGGCATCAAGCTGGACAAGAGGTTGACATTTAGAGACCATGTTACACACGTTTGTAACAAGGCTGCAGCAGCAATATTCAGACTGTACCCAATCATCAAAGGAAACAGAATAAATATGCGCGCCAAAAAGAAAATCTTCAAAACCGTCATAGGAACCAGCCATCACTTACGGCTCTGAAAAATCTCGTCAATGGCCGCAGACACCAAACATAACAAGAGTAAAAAAGGGTGCAGAACAAATACTTCAGAATTACTGCTGATGCCGGCCGGTACCAGACAAACCGAGACATATACACAAACCATAACATACTCAATCAAAATCCCGGAAATCATCCAAAGAAAAATCCATAAAGTTTTTTTTTTTTTTTTTTTTTGTTTTTTTTCCACCAAACCACGGATTCGAACCACCCACTCATCAGAAATCTGGGACCAAAATCCACCCGACCCAAGAACGACATTTCCCATCACGACAAAACACCACAAACTACAACAACACGCGATCTAGTGTATAAAATACAAACACCATAACACTCACTCAAACAAACAAACATCTACACACACCCAAGAGACCCTATCATCCCATCATTTTGTTACCCAACATAATCAGACAGAAGGCAGGGATCAAGGACAGATCCGGTCCTTCGAGTACAGGGGGTAAAAAATACCCATCAGACCAGCTCTCTCTCTCTCTCTCCTCCTCGCTTCTCCGTGCCGACGCTGCCCCGCACACGCGTTCGCGTTCGCGTTCGCGCTCGCGTTCGGCCGACACCACACGACAGGTCTTTGGGGCCCCGCCACTGCGCACACGCACGCCTCCTCCTCTTCCTTAGTTCTTTTTCGCTTTTCTTTTCTCCCCCGCCCCCCGCTCTCACCGCCACATCATCCCGCAACCCTTGGGGCATGTTTCCCAACATCAACGCGCCCCAATTCCACTCTCTGCCCGTGCCGCACTCTCCACTTTGCTTCTCCCCGTCCCCTACACACACGACTACCGAAACCCCGGTTGACACACCTTCTCGTAGGACAGGGGTGCGTGCGTGCGTGCGTGCGTTGTCTTGACGGTGACAGCAACAGCAACGGATCCGTCCATCCCATTCCCCCCCACTCGGTAAAGAACCATGTTCAACCCACACTACACAACAAGGGGGGCACACACGAGCGCGAAAGAAAGGGCAGGGCAGGGGCAACTATCTCGTACACATTCTTCCTCAGAACCCACATATCGCATCAACGAACGGCAGGCCAATTGCGGACTCAGCCGTGTCAGGCAAATCCAACCCAACCAACACCTCCCACGGAAACCCTGACACTGATCCAGCAGTACGTCCACATACATCGCCACACCAAATACGGGTGACGAGTGAGCAACAAATGGAACAATACACAACAAGGGCTGACCTAATAAAAACTGCACGTCACGTCATACCTTCCAGACAGACGCAGTTCCGACGGGACGGCGGAACCGTATACGTACCTTTCAGCCACAACAACCGACCGACTGGACACGCCCGCGTCTCCAGCCAGCCAACCACCAGGGCCACACAGCCCGCAAGTTTCAGCGTCAACACTTCTTAACGTACGTTGCAAACTTTTCAAAACATTGCCACACACACACACACACACACACACACACACACCACGAAAAGCGTCAACCTCTCTCACACTGGATACACTCAACACTTTTTGTCGGCGGAGCTTGAGGGCCAACGGTTGACACACCCCCACCGGCCACACAGGTTTCCCTTTGAAAATTGCAGTGACGGAGGAGACGCGGCATTACGAGAGGGTTGTTTCCGAGAGCGCGAGCTGGACGGAGCTGCGGCGCCGCCGCCGCCGCCGCCGCCGCCGCCGAGGGGTAATGAACGCACGCGATGCCGCATGACAGCCCATCACCCAAAGTTTCACCCACAACTGCACAGGTCGCACCCCCTTTTCGCGCCATACTAGTGTCGATCGTCAATTACAGCTGACGGTGTTCGCATTTGCCACTTGACGAGAGGGGGGGGGGGGGGGGAAAAGAAAACAAACATCTGACACGCCATGTGTTTCTCTCTCTCTCTGTTACATCTAGGTCATTCGGCAGCCACTGTAAAAAAAAAAAAAAAAAAAAAAAAAAAAAAAATATTTTTACGACATGGTTGGGTAAGTGATTTAAAGACAACAATTGTGGGTCACACACCATAGACCATTTCGATAGTGTTCTTGTTCTTCTCTTTTTCCTTTTTTTATCGCTCAATTGAAATCAAACCTGGGGATGATGCAATGCTGCGATATGGCACAACCGTCGTCCATTGTACACAACTCGGGAACAAAAAGAAACCAATTCAGGGAACGTTCGTTCCTTCACAACGTTTCTTTCAACGCACTTGGTCTTTACCATCCTGTATATTCAACACACATTTCCTTTCATCAAACTAGGGCATTTCCATAACAGTATTTGCAATACTGCTTCTTCGACGTCATTTCACCATCTTAACTAGAGACAAACAAACAAGAAAATAGCAAAACAGCCTTGAGAACCCCGTCCACCAAATTTCAGTTAGCACGGCATCCAAGATTCTTTTCCGGGGAGTGCAGTGCAGCTGACGCTGCTCAGACCATATACCGTCGCCAGTCTCACTCAACTCTTGCGCATTCCATTCTACGCTACGTGACTATGCAAAAATGAATGAATCAAACCCGCCCAGAGAGCGTCTTGTGCGAGGGGACACACGATATAGAGAACAACAAAACACACAGGGGACACCACCACAGTTGGAGAGAACGTTTCCACCACGGCAGCCGCGCCGTTACGCGCTTTTTTTTTTTCCTCCCCCCCACTGCACACCTCCGACACCACGGGAACGTTCACCGTCCCGTTGCCCTACACTGGCGTTTCTTTTCAACCCCCCACCCTATTCCTCGCTCCCCGGACATTCGACCGATCACAAAGTGCAACCTCTCGTTACCGTCGGGTGCCCCTCTTCATCCCCGGGGCGCCAACAACAAAACAAAAACACCACCGACGCCGTCGTCTCGCGTCACCTCACTCAACTGAGCGGAAAATACACGTACATCCAGAATGACGACACCGCCTCCAGACGTCAGACGTCAGGTCGAAAGAGGGCACCGTACGTCGTGGCGCGTGGTCTCCTAACTCACCTCGCGCGTACAAATACAATGCAATGCGTGTCTCCTCACGTTCACACACACCTCCACGCTCCACTTTTACGTCGCCCAACCAACCAACTACTAACTTAACCCACCCGCTCGGCGTAGAAGCAGCTGTAGGCGGCAACGTGTTTCTCACCCTCGCCACCAACGGTGTGACATCCGACAATCGCGGTTTGCTTTCCGTTCCACACCTCCGGCCATACCATACAAAGGGGACAAAAAAAAAAAAAAAAATATATATATCAAACAAGCCAACTCCAGCGATCCGCCCCCCTAACACCAACACGTCTCGAAACACCCACGCCCACGACCCGGCTGTGGCCTAAAGTGCGTATCCCAACGTCACACCAAAACCAAAGGCGCCGGCGCCGCACCACACCACACCACAAGCTACAGCTACAGCTGTGCCGCCCGTCCACCCGCTCACAACAACAACAACAACAACAACAACAATTCCGCCCTTCCCGCAAAGGCATTTTGGTGGCCCTGAAAAGGGCCGTTTTTTCTTTTCTTCGCCGCGCCGCGGACGAGCCTCCTATTTCCAAGAGCCACCTCCTTACTTGGAGCTCGTGTACTTGGTCACCGCCTTCGTGCCCTCGCTCACCGCGTGCTTGGCCAGCTCGCCAGGCAGCAAGAGCCGCACAGCGGTCTGGATCTCGCGGGACGTGATGGTCGAGCGCTTGTTGTAGTGCGCCAGGCGAGAAGCCTCGGCCGCAATGCGCTCGAAAATGTCGTTCACGAAGCTGTTCATGATGCTCATCGCCTTCGAAGAGATGCCCGTGTCAGGGTGCACCTGCTTCAGCACCTTGTAGATGTAGATGGCATAGCTCTCCTTCCTCTTGCGCTTCTTCTTCTTGTCGCCCTTCGAAATGTTCTTCTGCGCCTTGCCAGCCTTCTTGGCGGCTTTCCCGCTAGTCTTGGGCGGCATCACGAACAAACAGGCAGGCAGGCAGGCAGGCAGGCAGGCACGCGCAGTCAGTCAGTCAGTCAGGCGCTCCGCTCCAGTCAGCGTCTCCCCACACAGTGGCACCCGCCGCACGCCGCCGCCGCACCTTTACCAGCTCGCCCTGCTGCGGCCGCCGACCAATGGGGCGCGCGCGCAACCGGCCGCCGCACCCGAGCCCATAAAGGACCCCCACCCCGCCGGCGCCGGCACGCACTCCGCTGCTCGACTCGCTGCGGCTCGCACCGTTTGGGGCGTTGTGCTTTTTCTTTCTCGCTTCTTTCCAAACTAGCCCATCGCCATGTCCGGACGCGGAAAGGGAGGCAAAGTCAAGGGCAAGTCAAAGTCCCGCTCAAGCAGGGCTGGGCTCCAGTTCCCGGTCGGCAGAATCCACCGCCTCCTGCGCAAGGGAAACTACGCCGAGCGCGTCGGCGCCGGGGCGCCCGTCTACCTCGCCGCCGTCATGGAGTACCTCGCGGCTGAGGTGCTCGAGCTGGCCGGAAACGCGGCCCGCGACAACAAGAAGACGCGCATCATCCCGCGCCACCTGCAGCTCGCCATACGCAACGACGAGGAGCTCAACAAGCTCTTGTCGGGCGTCACCATCGCACAGGGAGGTGTCCTGCCCAACATCCAGGCCGTCCTGCTGCCAAAGAAGACCGAGAAGAAGGCCTAAAAGAGAGACAGCGCAATCGGCAACCGCCGCGTGCTCCCTTGGCACGCAGCGCGCCATTTGCCGCCTCGGCTCAAAAAACAAAACACAATCGGCCCTTTTCAGGGCCACCACACAAACCTACGTCCAAAGCAGAATTCCAGTCGTTCGTCGCACCACTTTTCTCTCTCTCTCTCTCTCTCTCTCTCTCTCTCTCTCTCTCTGTGTACGGTTTTTTTTTCCTTCTTACACACACAGGCGCCGCCATCTTGTACACACGTACTTGGCCACCTCCTCCACTCAACTCCACGCACGCACAGTCTCGCGACCATTAACCAGCACACGTGGCGCACAACAACACACCTCAAAAATAACCCCTCGGCGCTCAGCCGCGCCGCAACACACAGCCCATCCACCGACAAGAAGCATACAAGCAAAGAGGGAGGGGAAGGAAGGAAGGAAGGAGCTCACACAACGCAAGGGCACGCTTCCTTCCCTCCCAACCGCACCGCACACCACGTCAAAAAAAACTCCAAACAAAACTAAAAGGCCAAGTAGACTAAAAAGGAAAAGAAAAACCAGCAACACAGACTCTTTCGCACTTTTCAACTTCCGAACACTGTGGTGGCCCTGAAAAGGGCCGTTTTTCAATCTATCTCTCTTTCCTTCCTTCGGTCTCACACCGCCTAACCGCCGAAACCGTACAGGGTGCGCCCCTGCCTCTTCAGGGCGTACACCACGTCCATGGCCGTCACAGTCTTGCGCTTGGCGTGCTCAGTGTACGTCACCGCGTCGCGGATCACGTTCTCCAGGAACACCTTCAGCACTCCGCGCGTCTCCTCGTAGATCAGACCAGAGATGCGCTTCACGCCGCCCCTGCGCGCCAGGCGGCGGATCGCGGGCTTCGTGATGCCCTGGATGTTGTCGCGCAACACCTTGCAGTGCCGCTTGGCGCCACCCTTGCCGAGCCCCTTTCCTCCCTTGCCGCGGCCTGTCATTCTTCTTCTTCAAGCGTCTCAACCACAATAATATAAAAAACAGAAAGCAAGGCAAGCTCCTCACCCGGCGCTAGCGAGTCGGCTACGGTTGTGGCGCCCAGCGCGCGCGCCGCCCCCCTATATAGACTCTGGGGCCCCGCGGCCCGCCCTCCCCTCCCCCCACCACCGCGCACCGAGGGCATATAAGCGCAGCACCCGGGGCGCGCGGGCCCGTTGTCAAGGCAGCACCGGACGCCGTCGCGCACGCATATCCTCCACGCCGCATCCGCATCCGCATCCGCATCCGCAGTAGCCATGGCCCGGACAAAGCAAACGGCCCGCAAGTCCACCGGCGGAAAGGCGCCGCGCAAACAGCTCGCCACCAAGGCGGCGAGGAAGAGCGCGCCCGCCACCGGCGGCGTCAAGAAGCCCCACCGCTACAGGCCGGGCACCGTCGCCCTGCGAGAAATCAGGCGCTACCAGAAGAGCACAGAGCTGCTCATCCGCAAGCTGCCATTCCAGCGCCTAGTGCGCGAGATCGCCCAGGACTTCAAGACCGACCTGCGCTTCCAGAGCTCCGCAGTCATGGCCCTGCAGGAGGCCAGCGAGGCCTACCTCGTCGGCCTCTTCGAAGACACCAACCTGTGCGCAATCCACGCCAAGCGAGTCACCATCATGCCCAAGGACATCCAGCTCGCGCGCCGCATCCGCGGCGAGCGCGCCTAAACCCGCACACCGCCAAACAAACAAAACGGCCCTTTTCAGGGCCACTAACGTCTCTCCGTCGCGAGCAAAACTTTGTCGGTCGCAACGACTAGTTCCCCACTCACTCTCCAGTCCAGTCGTCCCACCCCCGGCCCGGCCCGGCGCCGCCGTTTCCAAAAGAAAAAAAAAAGCACCGCACCGGCCGAGCCAAGTCGCAAGCGTCAATAGCGCCACCCACACAGGCCACGGCACAAAACGTGACGCCCGGAAAGCAAAGCCAAAAAAGACTATTCCAAAACCACCACCAAGACAAACAAACAAACGCGGCGCAAAATAAATAGGTAGAAATAATAAAAGTAAAATACACTTTATGTAACACCAACCGCGGCGCCGCCGCCCACGCCCGCCAACGACCCCACAATCCAACCACCATCCACACATGAAACAAACAAACGCCAGCAAGCAAGACAGACAGACAACAAGGCAACCGACCGACCACGACACGACACGACAATCAACACCTTCCCGACGTGCTTTGATGGCCCTGAGAAGGGCCGTTTTTGTTTTTGTCCGGGACCGCGCGACAGCCTCTGGTTGCGCGCCGGCCACCAGGCGACGGTGTCAACCGCCAACCCTTCCCTGCCCTTTTTACTTCTTCTTCTTGGGCGAAGCCTTCGCCTTAGACGGCGTCGCCGTCGCCTTCTTCGGGCGCGGCGCCTTCGGCTTCTTCGTCGGAACCTTGGCGGCCTTCTTCGCCTTCGACGGCGACTTGGCCTTGGCCGGCTTGGCCGCAGCCGCCTTCTTCGCACCCGCGGGAGCGGCCGACGCCGCAGACGCCTTCTTGGCGGCGCCCGCCTTCCGACCGGTCGCCGCCTTCACGCCGCCAGCCTTCTTTGCGCCGGCCGCACGGGCCCCCTTCTTCTCCTTGCTGGCCGGAGCGGCGCGCTTCTTCTTCGCACCACCGCCGCCACCACGAGCCTTGCCGCCCTCGGCCGCCCCGCCGCCGGCGCCGGCAAGCTTGAAAGAGCCCGACGCGCCCTTCCCCTTCGTCTGCACCAGCTCGCCAGCCACGACGGCCGACTTGAGGTACTTCTTGATAAAGGGCGCCAGCTTCTCCGCGTCCAGCTTGTAGTGCGCGGCAATGTACTTCTTGATCGCCTGCAGCGACGACCCGCCGCGCTCCTTCAGACTCTTGATGGCGGCCGTCACCATCTCAGAGGTGCGCGGGTGCGCAGGCTTGGCGCGCGGCTTCTTCGCAGACGACGCAGACTTGGCCTTCTTCGTAGTGCCGGTGGCGGCGGGTGCCGCGGCAGTCTCGTTCGTAGCCGCCTGGTCTGCCATCTTTTGCCTGTTCTCTTTTCTTTTTTCCCCTTGCTTTCGCTTCCTTCTCTCCTTCGACGACGCACAACAGCGAGGGGCGCGCAGCAGAGAATAGCCGCGCACGCGCCTGGCCCAGCCAGTGTCGCGGGCGGGCGCGGACGGCCGAGAGAGCGGCCGCCACTCGGCGCGCCGCCGCGCCGCCGCGCCGCGCCTCCCGCGCTTGCTACCGCCCAACGTCCGACAGCCTGCGCGGAGCAGCCCCCAACCTGCGCCGCAACCACCCGCGCCATTCAAACCACCGAGGATGGGGCTACACACACCGACACCACGGTCGCCAACCAGTCGCCGCGGCGGCGCCGCAAACCACGGCCAAACTGCAGCCACCGCGCGCCACAGCCTGGGTCGGCCCGCCGAGAATCGCCGCCCCCGCCCAAATGCCGCCCCCACAGCCCCAGCCGACGACCCGCCACAATGGCCAAACCTTCGTCAAAACTCCCACACCGTCGCCGCGGCAGCCCGGCCACCGCGGCCGGCGCCACAGCCACACGAGCCGAGTCGTGCGGCGATGACGGCCGTGCACAAACGCACCTCCGCCGCCCCATCGCCTTCCGCCGTTTTCCCGATCGGCCCGCAGCCGTCGGGCCACGGCCGCGGGCCGTCCTCCTCCTCTCGCCTCGCCCGCCAACACCCACAGCCCTTCCAACACATTTTTTTTTTCTTTTTTCTTTTTTTTTTTCTACTTTTTTACGATCGCCGCCTGCGCAACATGGCACCGGCCGACGGAGCGCCAACCCCCCCGCCACAGGCGAAAACAAGACAACGATAAACAAACAAACAAAATAAATTACCAGCCAGCCCCAACTACAGACACACCGAATCTGCCCTCACAGCCGACCTTACACGCCTCAACGTCAAAACAAAGGTGGTTTCTTTCTTTCAACGGTTACCTTACCTTAGGTTACGTCAGGTTAGGCTAAGAAGGCGTCAGGGTTAGGTTAAGCGTTGACGTGACGTCACGTCTTAACGTAGGCGTTAAGCTAAGGTTGCGGTCACGTACGTTAGGTTAAGGCGACTTGGGGGTTGGCCTAAGGGCTTACGTTAGGTTACGTTAGTTTAGGTGGCTGCGTTAACGGCTTAAAGAAGTTTAGGAGGTTAAGGCGTCGAGGCGGCCGCACCCCCTTAGCTGCTGCGGCTCGGCCACGCCACGCCACGCCACGCCACGCTTTGGGGTTTCATAAGGTCGCGCGGCGGGTCGTCGGCACGCCGCAAAGGACAAAACTGCAAGACGACGTCGAAAAACAAACAACAGGTAAAAAATAAATAAGTAAAAATAAACGACGCCGACAGGCGGGGATCAGCAGAACGAGCAGATTCCGGAGAGCGAACGAGACACACACGCACGCACGCACACACACACACACACACACAAACCCCCCCGAGCCGAGAGAGCACAGCACCACCACGTGTCGGCCTCCGCTCACCCGACTCGGCTGGGCTGGGCTGGGCTGGGCTGGGCTGGGCTGGGCTGGGCTGGGCTGGCGGCCGGGCCGGATGCACGTGCACGTACACGTACGGCTACAGCCACTACCCGTACACAGCCGCTCTTCACGCAACACCAGCCAAATGGCGCGCCCGCGGCTCGTCGCGGTCGCAACGCCACGCCGGCACACTTTCGGCACCACCGTCTTCGCGCGCACCGCAAACAAAAACGCAGCCGACACACACAGAAAAAAAAAAAAAACAACACAGAGCGCGAGAGACGGGCGGCGGCGCACCTTTCGCCAGCCGGCAGGCAATCGACTCGCCCAGTACGACAAACGTGCACGCCACCCCACCCACCAACCAACCAGTCGTCGTCGTCGTCGTCCCGAAATCAAACAAACTCTCAAAAGGCACAGCCCCTGCTGCCAACGGACGCAGGCGCCACGCAGCTCCCTTCCCGCCACACTCGATTCGCAGCGCAACTCACCCGGCACACCGTCAAACGACGGGCTGGGCTCGCCGCATCGCCGCAACCTACACACCTTCCCCGCCACGACGCACAGCCCCACCAGACGCCCGTGCCGCAACGACACTACCGCACTACTCCTCTCGCCCTTGCCATACACGACACAACACGCCAAAAAATGAAAATCCAAATACAAACAAAAACACCGCCCCCACGACCCAAACACATGCACGGCGCGCCAACACACGCGAGGCAAGGCACGCAGCAAACGGCGTCCCCTCCGCGTCGCGCCATCAACCTACACACACAAGGCAACACCAACAACAAACAGCCAGCCAGCCAGCCAGCCAGCCAGCCCCACTCTCACGCCGCAAAAACAGAAAACACACCGAAACCGCCAAACGCCGCACATTCGCGCTTCGCACTCACCACACACCTCTCGGCATCCGTTTCGCACACAACGACGCGACGCACAATACATCATCACGGGCTACGCACGCACACCGCGACCCACTTTTTTACGACGCCCTCGCCAGAGCACACGTGCCCACGCCCACACACAGTCGACACAACGACGCAGCGCGCAGCAGACGCGGCCGCAACACATACCTCCCCGACGACGCGCCAACACCGCCAGCCACTGCTCACTCGCCCAAGCAACCCGTGCACACAACTGCCACACGCGTCCACCACGCCGCCGCCAACCACCCGCCCGCCAGGGGGCGCTCACGTCCGCGACAACAGCGCGGCACCGCCGGACCGGGCCGAACCGAGCCGAGCCGCCGCCTCCTCTCCACTCGGCACGCCACGTCCTGCTTGCAAAACACATGGCTCGTCCCTCTGTACACACAACGCGCCTGCCTGCGGTCGCCGCCGGCATCTATCTACCTGCGCATCGGAGCCAGGCCGGCAAGCCCACACTTAAATAATGCACTTCACCAGCCAAACAAACCCACTCTTCCTTTCTTTGCACAGCGCATGCAACAGCAGCCCCAGGAGCCGGGCCCGCCGCCAGCGTCTCCTCCTCCTCTGGGCACAGCCAGCCAGCCGTTCCCACCGCCCCGCCCCTGCTCTGCAGAACAAGAAAAAACGAAAAAGTACCAACACACGCACCCAAAGCGTAAGCCAGACAAGACCAGCCTCTCCAAGGCCACACACACGCAAAAAAACAAAAAAAAACAAAAACACTACAACAAAATAAAATAAAATGAAAAAGAAAAAGCAAGCTGTCGCCTCGCCCCCGCCCGTCCCCCCACCCCACCACATTCGCCCCCTCCGCTTGTTTTCCTTTCTACAATTTCCCTCTTTTCCACCCAATATCCCGCCGCGGTTTACGGGCACCGGCCGATTTTGCGCCCGCCCACATGTGTGCCTACTCCCCACCACCATTCCCTCCGCAGCCCGCAGCCCGCAGCCCGCAGCCCGCAGCCCGCTTTTCCCCCCTCCCTGCCCACACCACACCACACCACACCACACCACACCACACCACACCACACCACACCGACGGTGCTGACGTCGACACGCACCCAAGACAGGGGCCACGACCGTCTTTTTTCCTGGGCCCATCCCCGCACCGCACCTCCTTCCAATCATCAACGCTGTGGCGCCTGTGTCCGCGCGAGACGCGTGCGCGCCGCCTCTCTCAACATCCGTCCGCCGGCCGGCCCGTTTTTCGGCCCCCAGGCCATCCGTCAACCACCACTGCCCCTGCCCGCCCCGCACCACACCACACACCGCTGCTTGCCCCGGCCGTTGCCACCAAAGGCGCCAACCGCAGCCCGCGCGCGCCAGAAAGAGATGGCAAAACTACAGGGACCCAGCCGACCGACGAAAATCAGAGCAATTGGCCGGGAGGATCAAAAAGAGAGCTCCGAAAACCACCGTAGCGAGGCGTGGGAGGAAACGTTACGAGAAGCAGGAAGGGACCAGGAAAAATTCTGGAAATTTCTTAAAACTCGTAAACTAGACACGAAACATCTACATCTACATGGGGAAGGAACGACCCCACAGACCGAGCTGAAGCACTGGCGGATTCACTAGAAAGGCAATTCCAAGCACCAGAAGCGGTAGATGACGAAACTGATGACCACCAGGAAATGGTACTCAGAAGGGTAAAACCGCATCCTAAGTGCCCCGATCAGAACATCTTTCACAATCCAATAAACGCAGAAACCCCGTATCTTATCACATCACAAACATACACACATCCTAAGAAGGCATCAGGCCCAGATTCCATCAAACCGCAACTACTACATCACCTACCTCCAGCAACTATCAATTATCTATCTAACATCAATATATAATGCTTGCTTCAGACTAAACTACTTGGAAACAGGCCCGAGTCATCACATTACCAAAGCCAAACAAGGACTTATTATTTCCGCAAAACTATAGGCCAACTTCCTTGGAAAGGTTCTCGGAAAGCTCATTCAAACTGAACTGAAGAAATTCAATTCTTAAAGGATAACAACATAATCATCCCACAACAATTCCGATTCCGCGAAGAACACAGCACCACCCACCAGGTGACCAGACTAGTCGAGCACATATGTCAGGCCAGAAACATTAGACACAGTACTGGAGCAGTCCTGCTTGACATTGGAAAAGCATTCGGATAACGCCTTATCTACAAGCTCCACCAGTACAACTGCCCCATCCACATTATTGCTTCTTTTCTCCGCAACAGAGCATTCTATGTCCATGTACCAGGAGCGGCAAGTAACACTAGATCCATAGAGGCTGGAGTCCCGCAAGGCTCAGTGCTGGGGCCCATTCTCTACTCAATATACACAAACAAACAGCTGGGAGGACACTTGTCACTATTTGCAGACGACACTGCAGTCTACCGCAGCAGTTCTAACCTGCAATATAGAGTCACAAAAATAGAGCAACACCTACAATCCATCCAGAAATGGGCTAACCAAAAAAACAATAAACGCGGAGAAAACCCAAGCAATACAATACGATTCACATTCAAAAAGAATACCTCCTAACCTGCATATACGCCTCAGAAATAACAATCTTCCATGGTCAGGCACAATAAAGTATCTAGGCATCAAGCTGGACAAGAGGTTGACATTTAGAGACCATGTTACACACGTTTGTAACAAGGCTGCAGCAGCAATATTCAGACTGTACCCAATCATCAAAGGAAACAGAATAAATATGCGCGCCAAAAAGAAAATCTTCAAAACCGTCATAGGAACCAGCCATCACTTACGGCTCTGAAAAATCTCGTCAATGGCCGCAGACACCAAACATAACAAGAGTAAAAAAGGGTGCAGAACAAATACTTCAGAATTACTGCTGATGCCGGCCGGTACCAGACAAACCGAGACATATACACAAACCATAACATACTCAATCAAAATCCCGGAAATCATCCAAAGAAAAATCCATAAAGTTTTTTTTTTTTTTTTTTTTTGTTTTTTTTCCACCAAACCACGGATTCGAACCACCCACTCATCAGAAATCTGGGACCAAAATCCACCCGACCCAAGAACGACATTTCCCATCACGACAAAACACCACAAACTACAACATA
This sequence comes from Schistocerca gregaria, assembly GCF_023897955.1. Classification (NCBI taxonomy): domain Eukaryota; kingdom Metazoa; phylum Arthropoda; class Insecta; order Orthoptera; family Acrididae; genus Schistocerca; species Schistocerca gregaria. The sequence continues at coordinate 7,433 of NW_026062797.1, read as the reverse complement.
CCATGATAAACAAAAATAAAATACAAACACCATAACACTCACTCAAACAAACAAACATCTACACACACCCAAGAGACCCTATCATCCCATCATTTTGTTACCCAACATAATCAGACAGAAGGCAGGGATCAAGGACAGATCCGGTCCTTCGAGTACAGGGGGTAAAAAATACCCATCAGACCAGCTCTCTCTCTCTCTCTCCTCCTCGCTTCTCCGTGCCGACGCTGCCCCGCACACGCGTTCGCGTTCGCGTTCGCGCTCGCGTTCGGCCGACACCACACGACAGGTCTTTGGGGCCCCGCCACTGCGCACACGCACGCCTCCTCCTCTTCCTTAGTTCTTTTTCGCTTTTCTTTTCTCCCCCGCCCCCCGCTCTCACCGCCACATCATCCCGCAACCCTTGGGGCATGTTTCCCAACATCAACGCGCCCCAATTCCACTCTCTGCCCGTGCCGCACTCTCCACTTTGCTTCTCCCCGTCCCCTACACACACGACTACCGAAACCCCGGTTGACACACCTTCTCGTAGGACAGGGGTGCGTGCGTGCGTGCGTGCGTTGTCTTGACGGTGACAGCAACAGCAACGGATCCGTCCATCCCATTCCCCCCCACTCGGTAAAGAACCATGTTCAACCCACACTACACAACAAGGGGGGCACACACGAACGCGAAAGAAAGGGCAGGGCAGGGGCAACTATCTCGTACACATTCTTCCTCAGAACCCACATATCGCATCAACGAACGGCAGGCCAATTGCGGACTCAGCCGTGTCAGGCAAATCCAACCCAACCAACACCTCCCACGGAAACCCTGACACTGATCCAGCAGTACGTCCACATACATCGCCACACCAAATACGGGTGACGAGTGAGCAACAAATGGAACAATACACAACAAGGGCTGACCTAATAAAAACTGCACGTCACGTCATACCTTCCAGACAGACGCAGTTCCGACGGGACGGCGGAACCGTATACGTACCTTTCAGCCACAACAACCGACCGACTGGACACGCCCGCGTCTCCAGCCAGCCAACCACCAGGGCCACACAGCCCGCAAGTTTCAGCGTCAACACTTCTTAACGTACGTTGCAAACTTTTCAAAACATTGCCACACACACACACACACACACACACACACACACCACGAAAAGCGTCAACCTCTCTCACACTGGATACACTCAACACTTTTTGTCGGCGGAGCTTGAGGGCCAACGGTTGACACACCCCCACCGGCCACACAGGTTTCCCTTTGAAAATTGCAGTGACGGAGGAGACGCGGCATTACGAGAGGGTTGTTTCCGAGAGCGCGAGCTGGACGGAGCTGCGGCGCCGCCGCCGCCGCCGCCGCCGCCGCCGAGGGGTAATGAACGCACGCGATGCCGCATGACAGCCCATCACCCAAAGTTTCACCCACAACTGCACAGGTCGCACCCCCTTTTCGCGCCATACTAGTGTCGATCGTCAATTACAGCTGACGGTGTTCGCATTTGCCACTTGACGAGAGGGGGGGGGGGGGGGGAAAAGAAAACAAACATCTGACACGCCATGTGTTTCTCTCTCTCTCTGTTACATCTAGGTCATTCGGCAGCCACTGTAAAAAAAAAAAAAAAAAAAAAAAAAAAAAAAAATATTTTTACGACATGGTTGGGTAAGTGATTTAAAGACAACAATTGTGGGTCACACACCATAGACCATTTCGATAGTGTTCTTGTTCTTCTCTTTTTCCTTTTTTTATCGCTCAATTGAAATCAAACCTGGGGATGATGCAATGCTGCGATATGGCACAACCGTCGTCCATTGTACACAACTCGGGAACAAAAAGAAACCAATTCAGGGAACGTTCGTTCCTTCACAACGTTTCTTTCAACGCACTTGGTCTTTACCATCCTGTATATTCAACACACATTTCCTTTCATCAAACTAGGGCATTTCCATAACAGTATTTGCAATACTGCTTCTTCGACGTCATTTCACCATCTTAACTAGAGACAAACAAACAAGAAAATAGCAAAACAGCCTTGAGAACCCCGTCCACCAAATTTCAGTTAGCACGGCATCCAAGATTCTTTTCCGGGGAGTGCAGTGCAGCTGACGCTGCTCAGACCATATACCGTCGCCAGTCTCACTCAACTCTTGCGCATTCCATTCTACGCTACGTGACTATGCAAAAATGAATGAATCAAACCCGCCCAGAGAGCGTCTTGTGCGAGGGGACACACGATATAGAGAACAACAAAACACACAGGGGACACCACCACAGTTGGAGAGAACGTTTCCACCACGGCAGCCGCGCCGTTACGCGCTTTTTTTTTTTCCTCCCCCCCACTGCACACCTCCGACACCACGGGAACGTTCACCGTCCCGTTGCCCTACACTGGCGTTTCTTTTCAACCCCCCACCCTATTCCTCGCTCCCCGGACATTCGACCGATCACAAAGTGCAACCTCTCGTTACCGTCGGGTGCCCCTCTTCATCCCCGGGGCGCCAACAACAAAACAAAAACACCACCGACGCCGTCGTCTCGCGTCACCTCACTCAACTGAGCGGAAAATACACGTACATCCAGAATGACGACACCGCCTCCAGACGTCAGACGTCAGGTCGAAAGAGGGCACCGTACGTCGTGGCGCGTGGTCTCCTAACTCACCTCGCGCGTACAAATACAATGCAATGCGTGTCTCCTCACGTTCACACACACCTCCACGCTCCACTTTTACGTCGCCCAACCAACCAACTACTAACTTAACCCACCCGCTCGGCGTAGAAGCAGCTGTAGGCGGCAACGTGTTTCTCACCCTCGCCACCAACGGTGTGACATCCGACAATCGCGGTTTGCTTTCCGTTCCACACCTCCGGCCATACCATACAAAGGGGACAAAAAAAAAAAAAAAAATATATATATCAAACAAGCCAACTCCAGCGATCCGCCCCCCTAACACCAACACGTCTCGAAACACCCACGCCCACGACCCGGCTGTGGCCTAAAGTGCGTATCCCAACGTCACACCAAAACCAAAGGCGCCGGCGCCGCACCACACCACACCACAAGCTACAGCTACAGCTGTGCCGCCCGTCCACCCGCTCACAACAACAACAACAACAACAACAACAATTCCGCCCTTCCCGCAAAGGCATTTTGGTGGCCCTGAAAAGGGCCGTTTTTTCTTTTCTTCGCCGCGCCGCGGACGAGCCTCCTATTTCCAAGAGCCACCTCCTTACTTGGAGCTCGTGTACTTGGTCACCGCCTTCGTGCCCTCGCTCACCGCGTGCTTGGCCAGCTCGCCAGGCAGCAAGAGCCGCACAGCGGTCTGGATCTCGCGGGACGTGATGGTCGAGCGCTTGTTGTAGTGCGCCAGGCGAGAAGCCTCGGCCGCAATGCGCTCGAAAATGTCGTTCACGAAGCTGTTCATGATGCTCATCGCCTTCGAAGAGATGCCCGTGTCAGGGTGCACCTGCTTCAGCACCTTGTAGATGTAGATGGCATAGCTCTCCTTCCTCTTGCGCTTCTTCTTCTTGTCGCCCTTCGAAATGTTCTTCTGCGCCTTGCCAGCCTTCTTGGCGGCTTTCCCGCTAGTCTTGGGCGGCATCACGAACAAACAGGCAGGCAGGCAGGCAGGCAGGCAGGCACGCGCAGTCAGTCAGTCAGTCAGGCGCTCCGCTCCAGTCAGCGTCTCCCCACACAGTGGCACCCGCCGCACGCCGCCGCCGCACCTTTACCAGCTCGCCCTGCTGCGGCCGCCGACCAATGGGGCGCGCGCGCAACCGGCCGCCGCACCCGAGCCCATAAAGGACCCCCACCCCGCCGGCGCCGGCACGCACTCCGCTGCTCGACTCGCTGCGGCTCGCACCGTTTGGGGCGTTGTGCTTTTTCTTTCTCGCTTCTTTCCAAACTAGCCCATCGCCATGTCCGGACGCGGAAAGGGAGGCAAAGTCAAGGGCAAGTCAAAGTCCCGCTCAAGCAGGGCTGGGCTCCAGTTCCCGGTCGGCAGAATCCACCGCCTCCTGCGCAAGGGAAACTACGCCGAGCGCGTCGGCGCCGGGGCGCCCGTCTACCTCGCCGCCGTCATGGAGTACCTCGCGGCTGAGGTGCTCGAGCTGGCCGGAAACGCGGCCCGCGACAACAAGAAGACGCGCATCATCCCGCGCCACCTGCAGCTCGCCATACGCAACGACGAGGAGCTCAACAAGCTCTTGTCGGGCGTCACCATCGCACAGGGAGGTGTCCTGCCCAACATCCAGGCCGTCCTGCTGCCAAAGAAGACCGAGAAGAAGGCCTAAAAGAGAGACAGCGCAATCGGCAACCGCCGCGTGCTCCCTTGGCACGCAGCGCGCCATTTGCCGCCTCGGCTCAAAAAACAAAACACAATCGGCCCTTTTCAGGGCCACCACACAAACCTACGTCCAAAGCAGAATTCCAGTCGTTCGTCGCACCACTTTCTCTCTCTCTCTCTCTCTCTCTCTCTCTCTCTCTCTCTCTCTGTGTACGGTTTTTTTTTCCTTCTTACACACACAGGCGCCGCCATCTTGTACACACGTACTTGGCCACCTCCTCCACTCAACTCCACGCACGCACAGTCTCGCGACCATTAACCAGCACACGTGGCGCACAACAACACACCTCAAAAATAACCCCTCGGCGCTCAGCCGCGCCGCAACACACAGCCCATCCACCGACAAGAAGCATACAAGCAAAGAGGGAGGGGAAGGAAGGAAGGAAGGAGCTCACACAACGCAAGGGCACGCTTCCTTCCCTCCCAACCGCACCGCACACCACGTCAAAAAAAACTCCAAACAAAACTAAAAGGCCAAGTAGACTAAAAAGGAAAAGAAAAACCAGCAACACAGACTCTTTCGCACTTTTCAACTTCCGAACACTGTGGTGGCCCTGAAAAGGGCCGTTTTTCAATCTATCTCTCTTTCCTTCCTTCGGTCTCACACCGCCTAACCGCCGAAACCGTACAGGGTGCGCCCCTGCCTCTTCAGGGCGTACACCACGTCCATGGCCGTCACAGTCTTGCGCTTGGCGTGCTCAGTGTACGTCACCGCGTCGCGGATCACGTTCTCCAGGAACACCTTCAGCACTCCGCGCGTCTCCTCGTAGATCAGACCAGAGATGCGCTTCACGCCGCCCCTGCGCGCCAGGCGGCGGATCGCGGGCTTCGTGATGCCCTGGATGTTGTCGCGCAACACCTTGCGGTGCCGCTTGGCGCCACCCTTGCCGAGCCCCTTTCCTCCCTTGCCGCGGCCTGTCATTCTTCTTCTTCAAGCGTCTCAACCACAATAATATAAAAAACAGAAAGCAAGGCAAGCTCCTCACCCGGCGCTAGCGAGTCGGCTACGGTTGTGGCGCCCAGCGCGCGCGCCGCCCCCCTATATAGACTCTGGGGCCCCGCGGCCCGCCCTCCCCTCCCCCCACCACCGCGCACCGAGGGCATATAAGCGCAGCACCCGGGGCGCGCGGGCCCGTTGTCAAGGCAGCACCGGACGCCGTCGCGCACGCATATCCTCCACGCCGCATCCGCATCCGCATCCGCATCCGCAGTAGCCATGGCCCGGACAAAGCAAACGGCCCGCAAGTCCACCGGCGGAAAGGCGCCGCGCAAACAGCTCGCCACCAAGGCGGCGAGGAAGAGCGCGCCCGCCACCGGCGGCGTCAAGAAGCCCCACCGCTACAGGCCGGGCACCGTCGCCCTGCGAGAAATCAGGCGCTACCAGAAGAGCACAGAGCTGCTCATCCGCAAGCTGCCATTCCAGCGCCTAGTGCGCGAGATCGCCCAGGACTTCAAGACCGACCTGCGCTTCCAGAGCTCCGCAGTCATGGCCCTGCAGGAGGCCAGCGAGGCCTACCTCGTCGGCCTCTTCGAAGACACCAACCTGTGCGCAATCCACGCCAAGCGAGTCACCATCATGCCCAAGGACATCCAGCTCGCGCGCCGCATCCGCGGCGAGCGCGCCTAAACCCGCACACCGCCAAACAAACAAAACGGCCCTTTTCAGGGCCACTAACGTCTCTCCGTCGCGAGCAAAACTTTGTCGGTCGCAACGACTAGTTCCCCACTCACTCTCCAGTCCAGTCGTCCCACCCCCGGCCCGGCCCGGCGCCGCCGTTTCCAAAAGAAAAAAAAAAGCACCGCACCGGCCGAGCCAAGTCGCAAGCGTCAATAGCGCCACCCACACAGGCCACGGCACAAAACGTGACGCCCGGAAAGCAAAGCCAAAAAAGACTATTCCAAAACCACCACCAAGACAAACAAACAAACGCGGCGCAAAATAAATAGGTAGAAATAATAAAAGTAAAATACACTTTATGTAACACCAACCGCGGCGCCGCCGCCCACGCCCGCCAACGACCCCACAATCCAACCACCATCCACACATGAAACAAACAAACGCCAGCAAGCAAGACAGACAGACAACAAGGCAACCGACCGACCACGACACGACACGACAATCAACACCTTCCCGACGTGCTTTGATGGCCCTGAGAAGGGCCGTTTTTGTTTTTGTCCGGGACCGCGCGACAGCCTCTGGTTGCGCGCCGGCCACCAGGCGACGGTGTCAACCGCCAACCCTTCCCTGCCCTTTTTACTTCTTCTTCTTGGGCGAAGCCTTCGCCTTAGACGGCGTCGCCGTCGCCTTCTTCGGGCGCGGCGCCTTCGGCTTCTTCGTCGGAACCTTGGCGGCCTTCTTCGCCTTCGACGGCGACTTGGCCTTGGCCGGCTTGGCCGCAGCCGCCTTCTTCGCACCCGCGGGAGCGGCCGACGCCGCAGACGCCTTCTTGGCGGCGCCCGCCTTCCGACCGGTCGCCGCCTTCACGCCGCCAGCCTTCTTTGCGCCGGCCGCACGGGCCCCCTTCTTCTCCTTGCTGGCCGGAGCGGCGCGCTTCTTCTTCGCACCACCGCCGCCACCACGAGCCTTGCCGCCCTCGGCCGCCCCGCCGCCGGCGCCGGCAAGCTTGAAAGAGCCCGACGCGCCCTTCCCCTTCGTCTGCACCAGCTCGCCAGCCACGACGGCCGACTTGAGGTACTTCTTGATAAAGGGCGCCAGCTTCTCCGCGTCCAGCTTGTAGTGCGCGGCAATGTACTTCTTGATCGCCTGCAGCGACGACCCGCCGCGCTCCTTCAGACTCTTGATGGCGGCCGTCACCATCTCAGAGGTGCGCGGGTGCGCAGGCTTGGCGCGCGGCTTCTTCGCAGACGACGCAGACTTGGCCTTCTTCGTAGTGCCGGTGGCGGCGGGTGCCGCGGCAGTCTCGTTCGTAGCCGCCTGGTCTGCCATCTTTTGCCTGTTCTCTTTTCTTTTTTCCCCTTGCTTTCGCTTCCTTCTCTCCTTCGACGACGCACAACAGCGAGGGGCGCGCAGCAGAGAATAGCCGCGCACGCGCCTGGCCCAGCCAGTGTCGCGGGCGGGCGCGGACGGCCGAGAGAGCGG
>NW_026062796.1:27500-29290 GCF_023897955.1 Schistocerca gregaria | reverse complement strand
ACACTAGATCGCGTGTTTGCATGCCAGGATGTCATGTGTCACGACACGCTACATCAGACCACATACACACTGCGACATGTGCAGAAGAGAACACGTGGAAGGTGGCCCGCGCACGTATGCGATGTCCCTTCCGCGATCCACTGTCAACCGGCATCTGCGGCATGTCCCAGATATGGAACGCGGTCCACCAGGGTAGCACTTTGTGTGAGGCAATACGACAAAGTCGGAATACACGCGTCACTACATCACACGGCTCACGCTGACCTGACCTGACTCACCGCACCACCACCCCCAGCGACCCAGGGTGACATACAATGCGTTCGTACGTTCCTCCCACACGCCTCTACGGCGTTACCACAGTGCAACCTAGCTGTTATTGGGAGACGAGACAAGTAGCATCGAGCACAACATATGGAAATTGAGATTCGACACCGTTGGGCACAGCCAGCGTACGGTCACACGTATCACACTACTTCACTCTGTACGTAACTACCGATGATCGGTACAGCGTGTGGGTTACGCGTACGACATCAGCGGACAATGGACACAGACCATACCACGACGTACACTGAGGGCGTCGACATCTGAACGCAACTGAACAGCTGCGAGGCTCATTTAACACTCAAACGCCAGACCGACCAGCTTGAGAGGACGGAGACACAAAGAGAGGGGCAGAGGGGGGGGGGGGGGGCGATATAGTCCTATTGCAGTACAATTGACAGTGGATAGCGGGAATATGTGGAAAGTAAGCAACACTCGCAAGACATCTACATGAGGATAACAACGACACCAGAGATTCCGAGCAGTGAACTATGTTAGGCAAAGGGACAACGTGGGTTAGGTTAAGGGACAACGTGGGTTAGGTTAAGGGACAACGTGGGTTAGGTTAAGGGACAACGTGGGTTAGGTTAAGGGACAACGTGGGTTAGGTTAAGGGACAACGTGGGTTAGGTTAAGGGACAACGTGGGTTAGGTAAGGGACAACGTGGGTTAGGTTTAAGGGACAACGTGGGTTAGGTTAAGGGACAACGTGGGGTAGGTTAAGGGACAACGTGGGTTAGGTTAAGGGACAACGTGGGTTAGGTTAAGGGACAACGTGGGTTAGGTTAAGGGGACAACGTGGGTTAGGTTAAGGGACAACGTGGGTTAGGTTAAGGGACAACGTGGGTTAGGTTAAGGGACAACGTGGGTTAGGTTAAGGGACAACGTGGGTTAGGTTAAGGGACAACGTGGGTTAGGTTAAGGGACAACGTGGGGTTACGTTAAGGGACAACGTGGGTTACGTTAAGGGACAACGTGGGTTACGTTAAGGGACAACGTGGGGTTACGTTAAGGGACAACGTGGGTTAGGTTAAGGGACAACGTGGGTTAGGTTAAGGGACAACGTGGGTTAGGTTAAGGGACAACGTGGGGTTAGGTTAAGGGACAACGTGGGTTAGGTTAAGGGACAACGTGGGTTAGGTTAAGGGACAAATTGAGTTAGGTTAAGGGACAAATTGAGTTAGGTTAAGGGACAAATTGAGTTAGGTTAAGGGACAAATTGAGTTAGGTTAAGGGACAAATTGAGTTAGGTTAAGGGACAAATTGAGTTAGGTTAAGGGACAAATTGAGTTAGGTTAAGGGACAAATTGAGTTAGGTTAAGGGACAAATTGAGTTAGGTTAAGGGGACAAATTGAGTTAGGTTAAGGGACAAATTGAGTTAGGTTAAGGGACAAATTGAGTTAGGTTAAGGGACAAATTGAGTTAGGTTAAGGGATAATCTGGTACAACCCACAGTTAGGTTAAAGCG
>NW_026062796.1:15000-22500 GCF_023897955.1 Schistocerca gregaria | reverse complement strand
TTCATCCCACAGCGCCAGTTCTGCTTACCAAAAGTGGCCCACTTGGCACTCCGATCCGAGTCGTTTGCTCGCGGCTTCAGCATATCAAGCAAGCCGGAGATCTCACCCATTTAAAGTTTGAGAATAGGTTGAGGTCGTTTCGGCCCCAAGGCCTCTAATCATTCGCTTTACCGGATGAGACTCGTACGAGCACCAGCTATCCTGAGGGAAACTTCGGAGGGAACCAGCTACTAGATGGTTCGATTAGTCTTTCGCCCCTATACCCAGCTCCGACGATCGATTTGCACGTCAGAATCGCTACGGACCTCCATCAGGGTTTCCCCTGACTTCGTCCTGGCCAGGCATAGTTCACCATCTTTCGGGTCCCAACGTGTACGCTCTAGGTGCGCCTCACCTCGCAATGAGGACGAGACGCCCCGGGAGTGCGGAGGCCGCCGCCCCGTGAAGGGCGGGGAAGCCCCATCCTCCCTCGGCCCGCGCAAGGCGAGACCTTCACTTTCATTACGCCTTTAGGTTTCGTACAGCCCAATGACTCGCGCACATGTTAGACTCCTTGGTCCGTGTTTCAAGACGGGTCGTGAAATTGTCCAAAGCTGAAGCGCCGCTGACGGGAGCGATTATTCCGCCCGAGAGCATCCCGAGCCAACAGCGGCGCGGGTCCGGGGCCGGGCCAGGTAGGTCCGTCATCCGGGAAGAACCGCGCGCGCTTGCCGGGAGCCCGAGCGCCCAAAGGGGCGAATCGACTCCTCCAGATATACCGCCGAGCAGCCAGCCAGGACACCGGGGCTCTGCCCAACAGACGCGAACCGAGGCCCGCGGAAGGACAGGCTGCGCACCCGGGCCGTAGGCCGGCACCCAGCGGGTCGCGACGTCCTACTAGGGGAGAAGTGCGGCCCACCGCACACCGGAACGGCCCCACCCCGCGGCGAGTGGAAAGGCAACCGGACACGACCCCGCCGCGGATTGCTCCGCGCGGGCGGCCGGCCCCATCTGCCGAGGGCGGGGGCCAGTGGCCGGATGGGCGTGAATCTCACCCGTTCGACCTTTCGGACTTCTCACGTTTACCCCAGAACGGTTTCACGTACTTTTGAACTCTCTCTTCAAAGTTCTTTTCAACTTTCCCTCACGGTACTTGTTCGCTATCGGTCTCGTGGTCATATTTAGTCTCAGATGGAGTTTACCACCCACTTGGAGCTGCACTCTCAAGCAACCCGACTCGAAGGAGAGGTCCCGCCGACGCTCGCACCGGCCGCTACGGGCCTGGCACCCTCTACGGGCCGTGGCCTCATTCAAGTTGGACTTGGGCTCGGCGCGAGGCGTCGGGGTAGTGGACCCTCCCAAACACCACATGCCACGACAGGCGGCAGCCTGCGGGGTTCGGTGCTGGACTCTTCCCTGTTCGCTCGCCGCTACTGGGGGAATCCTTGTTAGTTTCTTTTCCTCCGCTTAGTAATATGCTTAAATTCAGCGGGTAGTCTCGCCTGCTCTGAGGTCGTTGTACGAGGTGTCGCACGCCACACCGCCAGCCGGCTGTGCACGCTACCGAGAAAGTACCGGTATGCGAACCGCCAGGCGACGGGCGCGCATCGCACGTTTAAGGAGACGCGGCCGGCCACACAGGCGACCACGACACTCCCACGTCTCCGAAGCGGGACAAACGCCGCGCGCTTCAGTATACGTAGCCGACCCTCAGCCAGACGTGGCCCGGGAACGGAATCCATGGACCGCAATGTGCGTTCGAAACGTCGATGTTCATGTGTCCTGCAGTTCACATGTCGACGCGCAATTTGCTGCGTTCTTCATCGACCCACGAGCCGAGTGATCCACCGTCCTGGGTGATCTTTTCCTTTTCAGTCTCCCACTGTCTCTTTCAAGACAGCAGCATTTGCGGGACTGAGGCGTCTGACGGCCCCTGTTCCACTATTTTTTTGTGTCCAACGGCCTCACAGCCGATGGGCGTCGTACGGCTCCACACCGGGGCGGACAGGCACTCGGGCGAACGTCATTCAAAACCGGCGCCAGGCGCCAGGTACCGCAGGCCAGCCGCTCCAGAGCTTCAGCGCTCGTACCACACAACAACAACAACACTTCCGCTAGTTTTGAGAGGCACGCGTGGTTCCGCACGCGGCGCACGGCCACTGCCGTACAGGTAGCGTGTTGCGCGACACGACACGACACGCACATCGAAAGACATGCAGTCTAGTCGGTAATGATCCTTCCGCAGGTTCACCTACGGAAACCTTGTTACGACTTTTACTTCCTCTAAATGATCAAGTTTGGTCATCTTTCCGGTAGCATCGGCAACGACAGAGTCGATGCCGCGTACCAGTCCGAAGACCTCACTAAATCATTCAATCGGTAGTAGCGACGGGCGGTGTGTACAAAGGGCAGGGACGTAATCAACGCGAGCTTATGACTCGCGCTTACTGGGAATTCCTCGTTCATGGGGAACAATTGCAAGCCCCAATCCCTAGCACGAAGGAGGTTCAGCGGGTTACCCCGACCTTTCGGCCTAGGAAGACACGCTGATTCCTTCAGTGTAGCGCGCGTGCGGCCCAGAACATCTAAGGGCATCACAGACCTGTTATTGCTCAATCTCGTGCGGCTAGAAGCCGCCTGTCCCTCTAAGAAGAAAAGTAATCGCTGACAGCACGAAGGATGTCACGCGACTAGTTAGCAGGCTAGAGTCTCGTTCGTTATCGGAATTAACCAGACAAATCGCTCCACCAACTAAGAACGGCCATGCACCACCACCCACCGAATCAAGAAAGAGCTATCAATCTGTCAATCCTTCCGGTGTCCGGGCCTGGTGAGGTTTCCCGTGTTGAGTCAAATTAAGCCGCAGGCTCCACTCCTGGTGGTGCCCTTCCGTCAATTCCTTTAAGTTTCAGCTTTGCAACCATACTTCCCCCGGAACCCAAAAGCTTTGGTTTCCCGGAGGCTGCCCGCCGAGTCATCGGAGGAACTGCGGCGGATCGCTGGCTGGCATCGTTTATGGTTAGAACTAGGGCGGTATCTGATCGCCTTCGAACCTCTAACTTTCGTTCTTGATTAATGAAAACATACTTGGCAAATGCTTTCGCTTCTGTTCGTCTTGCGACGATCCAAGAATTTCACCTCTAACGTCGCAATACGAATGCCCCCGCCTGTCCCTATTAATCATTACCTCGGGTTCCGAAAACCAACAAAATAGAACCGAGGTCCTATTCCATTATTCCATGCACACAGTATTCAGGCGGGCTTGCCTGCTTTAAGCACTCTAATTTGTTCAAAGTAAACGTGCCGGCCCACCGAGACACTCAACAAAGAGCACCCTGGTAGGATTTAAACGGGGTCCGCCTCGGGACGCGAAAGCACCCCTTCGGCTCGCCCCACCGGCAGGACGTCCCACGATACATGCCAGTTAAACACCGACGGGCGGTGAACCAACAGCGTGGGACACAAATCCAACTACGAGCTTTTTAACCGCAACAACTTTAATATACGCTATTGGAGCTGGAATTACCGCGGCTGCTGGCACCAGACTTGCCCTCCAATAGATACTCGTTAAAGGATTTAAAGTGTACTCATTCCGATTACGGGGCCTCGGATGAGTCCCGTATCGTTATTTTTCGTCACTACCTCCCCGTGCCGGGAGTGGGTAATTTGCGCGCCTGCTGCCTTCCTTGGATGTGGTAGCCGTTTCTCAGGCTCCCTCTCCGGAATCGAACCCTGATTCCCCGTTACCCGTTACAACCATGGTAGGCGCAGAACCTACCATCGACAGTTGATAAGGCAGACATTTGAAAGATGCGTCGCCGGTACGAGGACCGTGCGATCAGCCCAAAGTTATTCAGAGTCACCAAGGCAAACGGACCAGACAAGCCAATCCGATTGGTTTTGATCTAATAAAAGCGTCCCTTCCATCTCTGGTCGGGACTCTGTTTGCATGTATTAGCTCTAGAATTACCACAGTTATCCAAGTAACGTGGGTACGATCTAAGGAACCATAACTGATTTAATGAGCCATTCGCGGTTTCACCTTAATGCGGCTTGTACTGAGACATGCATGGCTTAATCTTTGAGACAAGCATATGACTACTGGCAGGATCAACCAGGGAGCTGCGTCAACTAGAGCTGAGCAGCCGGCCGCCCGGGAGTGTGTCCCGGGGGCCCGCGCGAACACGCAAGCGTCCGCTCAATTATTCTGCAAACAGGAGGAGGCCGAGCTCCCCTGCACGATACACCTCGAAACCCTCTCAGGTCCCGGCGGCGCGCAGCGCCGTCCTAGGTACTTGGTCGGTTTCGAGAGAGGCGCAATCGCCCGGAGTTAGGCGAGTAGACGGTTTTAGTGCGAACACCCTTGCTCCCAACTGAGCTTGCCGCTGCCGACAGAGGCCCGGGAGCGTGCTGTCGTGGCATTGCCGGCGGGAGACAACACGCGCCACCTATGGTGACCGGCAGCTCCAACGCCAGCGCCACACAAGGGCAAAGCCCCACTTGGGTGCAGAAGCGAACTCTCCCAGCACAGCGCACGCGCCAACACGTCCGCACAACTGCGATACAAACCACCTGCGAGAACCGCTGGGGCGACCAAGCAGCAGACGGCGTCGCGGCGCCGAGTGCCAGGCGGCGGCGCATCCTCAACGCACACAGTCCTCAATCAGACCAGCACACTGCAGATGTCCACCGCGCTTCGCACCGGGCTCGGCTGAACCAACTTTGGCCGCCAGGCGCCGCGTGCAGGGTGCGCCGCAGCGTAGCTGCGCCGCCTGCCGAGCCCGTCGGCTGGCGCTCCTGCCACTCGGCGCCCCCCACCAGCCGCCTGTTGCGCGTGCGCCCACGCAGCGCGCGGCCAACACGCCGGGCGGCCCCCCTTCACCGGCCGGGAACAGTCCCACCAAGCCACCGCCGCGTATCGCTTCATACCCACATGGGCCTAGTCACGTGTGTGGATGTGGCGGGTACCGCTGAAACAACCGGTTAATAGCTGTACCGATCGTCGCCATCACAGATTCACCTCCAGCGTGAACAACCGCTCAACAACGGATTTCCAGTTCATTTGCGTATCTTGGGCAGTAAACGTAGATGTCCACCTACATTTGCGAATTCAACAATTCTTGCATGCCAGGATGTCATGTGTCACGACACGCTACATCAGACCACATACACACTGCGACATGTGCAGAAGAGAACACGTGGAAGGTGGCCCGCGCACGTATGCGATGTCCCTTCCGCGATCCACTGTCAACCGGCATCTGCGGCATGTCCCAGATATGGAACGCGGTCCACCAGGGTAGCACTTTGTGTGAGGCAATACGACAAAGTCGGAATACACGCGTCACTACATCACACGGCTCACGCTGACCTGACCTGACTCACCGCACCACCACCCCCAGCGACCCAGGGTGACATACAATGCGTTCGTACGTTCCTCCCACACGCCTCTACGGCGTACCACAGTGCAACCTAGCTGTTATTGGGAGACGAGACAAGTAGCATCGAGCACAACATATGGAAATTGAGATTCGACACCGTTGGGCACAGCCAGCGTACGGTCACACGTATCACACTACTTCACTCTGTACGTAACTACCGATGATCGGTACAGCGTGTGGGTTACGCGTACGACATCAGCGGACAATGGACACAGACCATACCACGACGTACACTGAGGGCGTCGACATCTGAACGCAACTGAACAGCTGCGAGGCTCATTTAACACTCAAACGCCAGACCGACCAGCTTGAGAGGACGGAGACACAAAGAGAGGGGCAGAGGGGGGGGGGGGGGGGGCGATATAGTCCTATTGCAGTACAATTGACAGTGGATAGCGGGAATATGTGGAAAGTAAGCAACACTCGCAAGACATCTACATGAGGATAACAACGACACCAGAGATTCCGAGCAGTGAACTATGTTAGGCAAAGGGACAACGTGGGTTAGGTTAAGGGACAACGTGGGTTAGGTTAAGGGACAACGTGGGTTAGGTTAAGGGACAACGTGGGTTAGGTTAAGGGACAACGTGGGTTAGGTTAAGGGACAACGTGGGTTAGGTTAAGGGACAACGTGGGTTAGGTTAAGGGACAACGTGGGTTAGGTTAAGGGACAACGTGGGTTAGGTTAAGGGACAACGTGGGTTAGGTTAAGGGACAACGTGGGTTAGGTTAAGGGACAACGTGGGTTAGGTTAAGGGACAACGTGGGTTAGGTTAAGGGACAACGTGGGTTAGGTTAAGGGACAACGTGGGTTAGGTTAAGGGACAACGTGGGTTAGGTTAAGGGACAACGTGGGTTAGGTTAAGGGACAACGTGGGTTAGGTTAAGGGACAACGTGGGTTAGGTTAAGGGACAACGTGGGTTAGGTTAAGGGACAACGTGGGTTACGTTAAGGGACAACGTGGGTTACGTTAAGGGACAACGTGGGTTACGTTAAGGGACAACGTGGGTTAGGTTAAGGGACAACGTGGGTTAGGTTAAGGGACAACGTGGGTTAGGTTAAGGGACAACGTGGGTTAGGTTAAGGGACAACGTGGGTTAGGTTAAGGGACAACGTGGGTTAGGTTAAGGGACAACGTGGGTTAGGTTAAGGGACAAATTGAGTTAGGTTAAGGGACAAATTGAGTTAGGTTAAGGGACAAATTGAGTTAGGTTAAGGGACAAATTGAGTTAGGTTAAGGGACAAATTGAGTTAGGTTAAGGGACAAATTGAGTTAGGTTAAGGGACAAATTGAGTTAGGTTAAGGGACAAATTGAGTTAGGTTAAGGGACAAATTGAGTTAGGTTAAGGGACAAATTGGGTTAGGTTAAGGGGACAACGTGGGTTAGGTTAAGGGACAACGTGGGTTAGGTTAAGGACAACGTGGGGTTAGGTTAAGGGACAACGTGGGTTAGGTTAAGGGACAACGTGGGTTAGGTTAAGGGGACAACGTGGGTTACGTTAAGGGACAACGTGGGTTACGTTAAGGGACAACGTGGGGTTACGTTAAGGGAAACACGCGATCTAGTGTTAATCTGGTACAGCCACAGTTAGGTTAAGCGATAATCTGGTACAGCCACAGTTAGGTTAAGCGATAATCTGGTACAGCCACAGTTAGGTTAAGCGATAATCTGGTACAGCCACAGTTAGGTTAAGCGATAATCTGGTACAGCCACAGTTAGGTTAAGCGATAATCTGGTACAGCCACAGTTAGGTTAAGCGATAATCTGGTACAGCCACAGTTAGGTTAAGCGATAATCTGGTACAGCCACAGTTAGGTTAAGCGATAATCTGGTACAGCCACAGTTAGGTTAAGCGATAATCTGGTACAGCCACAGTTAGGTTAAGCGATAATCTGGTACAGCCACAGTTAGGTTAAGCGATAATCTGGTACAGCCACAGTTAGGTTAAGCGATAATCTGGTACAGCCACAGTTAGGTTAAGCGATAATCTGGTACAGCCACAGTTAGGTTAAGCGATAATCTGGTACAGCCACAGTTAGGTTAAGCGATAATCTGGTACAGCCACAGTTAGGTTAAGCGA
>NW_026062796.1:2500-5000 GCF_023897955.1 Schistocerca gregaria | reverse complement strand
CACACTACTTCACTCTGTACGTAACTACCGATGATCGGTACAGCGTGTGGGTTACGCGTACGACATCAGCGGACAATGGACACAGACCATACCACGACGTACACTGAGGGCGTCGACATCTGAACGCAACTGAACAGCTGCGAGGCTCATTTAACACTCAAACGCCAGACCGACCAGCTTGAGAGGACGGAGACACAAAGAGAGGGGCAGAGGGGGGGGGGGGGGGGCGATATAGTCCTATTGCAGTACAATTGACAGTGGATAGCGGGAATATGTGGAAAGTAAGCAACACTCGCAAGACATCTACATGAGGATAACAACGACACCAGAGATTCCGAGCAGTGAACTATGTTAGGCAAAGGGACAACGTGGGTTAGGTTAAGGGACAACGTGGGTTAGGTTAAGGGACAACGTGGGTTAGGTTAAGGGACAACGTGGGTTAGGTTAAGGGACAACGTGGGTTAGGTTAAGGGACAACGTGGGTTAGGTTAAGGGACAACGTGGGTTAGGTTAAGGGACAACGTGGGTTAGGTTAAGGGACAACGTGGGTTAGGTTAAGGGACAACGTGGGTTAGGTTAAGGGACAACGTGGGTTAGGTTAAGGGACAACGTGGGTTAGGTTAAGGGACAACGTGGGTTAGGTTAAGGGACAACGTGGGTTAGGTTAAGGGACAACGTGGGTTAGGTTAAGGGACAACGTGGGTTAGGTTAAGGGACAACGTGGGTTAGGTTAAGGGACAACGTGGGTTAGGTTAAGGGACAACGTGGGTTAGGTTAAGGGACAACGTGGGTTACGTTAAGGGACAACGTGGGTTACGTTAAGGGACAACGTGGGTTAGGTTAAGGGACAACGTGGGTTAGGTTAAGGGACAACGTGGGTTAGGTTAAGGGACAACGTGGGTTAGGTTAAGGGACAACGTGGGTTAGGTTAAGGGACAACGTGGGTTAGGTTAAGGGACAAATTGAGTTAGGTTAAGGGACAAATTGAGTTAGGTTAAGGGACAAATTGAGTTAGGTTAAGGGACAAATTGAGTTAGGTTAAGGGACAAATTGAGTTAGGTTAAGGGACAAATTGAGTTAGGTTAAGGGACAAATTGAGTTAGGTTAAGGGACAAATTGAGTTAGGTTAAGGGACAAATTGAGTTAGGTTAAGGGACAAATTGAGTTAGGTTAAGGGACAAATTGAGTTAGGTTAAGGGACAAATTGAGTTAGGTTAAGGGACAAATTGAGTTAGGTTAAGGGACAAATTGAGTTAGGTTAAGGGACAAATTGAGTTAGGTTAAGGGACAAATTGAGTTAGGTTAAGGGACAAATTGAGTTAGGTTAAGGGATAATCTGGTACAACCACAGTTAGGTTAAGCGATAATCTGGTACAGCCACAGTTAGGTTAAGCGATAATCTGGTACAGCCACAGTTAGGTTAAGCGATAATCTGGTACAGCCACAGTTAGGTTAAGCGATAATCTGGTACAGCCACAGTTAGGTTAAGCGATAATCTGGTACAGCCACAGTTAGGTTAAGCGATAATCTGGTACAGCCACAGTTAGGTTAAGCGATAATCTGGTACAGCCACAGTTAGGTTAAGCGATAATCTGGTACAGCCACAGTTAGGTTAAGCGATAATCTGGTACAGCCACAGTTAGGTTAAGCGATAATCTGGTACAGCCACAGTTAGGTTAAGCGATAATCTGGTACAGCCACAGTTAGGTTAAGCGATAATCTGGTACAGCCACAGTTAGGTTAAGCGATAATCTGGTACAGCCACAGTTAGGTTAAGCGATAATCTGGTACAGCCACAGTTAGGTTAAGCGATAATCTGGTACAGCCACAGTTAGGTTAAGCGATAATCTGGTACAGCCACAGTTAGGTTAAGCGATAAAGTTGGTTAAATTCGGTATTGTGTGGGAAGGGGGCAGAGAGAGAGTGGGGGGGGGGGTGGATAGTTGTGGCAGTACGCGGATGCCTGAGTCACCGTCAGATATGTCACGTCGGTTCGATGCTTGTAGCAAGAGGCTGGCGGGTCTGTGTCTCTCACTTCTGCAATTTTTCATGTGGTATAACACGAGGGCGGGGGGGTGATATTTGGTGCCCCTCTGTGTAGGATGTGTGTTGGTGGTGTTGGTTTATCTGAGCAATGGTAGTTGTCGGAGGAGTGGGGTATTGTGCTTTTATAGGTGGACCTACTGCTCTGGTTATCATAGTGTCGACGGTGCAATGTGGCAGAGAGGATGCACTCGACATTGTCGCATTCCAGATGTTTACGTATTGTGTGTCTCCGTTGCAGGCCGAGAGTGGTGCATGTTCGAGTGTGTGGCTGACGTGCGATTCACGTTGTGTGCCCAGTCTTACAGCACGTATAGGGACATTCGCATAAATCATCTATATGTGGCCTTGCATCATTTACTAAGCAGTGCCGTGAGACGACCGAACTATTAGGAAAGTACTGATGTACCGCATAATGTTTACCTTCCACCACACGGCGAGTATCGACTCTGCCCAG
>NW_026062795.1:0-43210 GCF_023897955.1 Schistocerca gregaria | reverse complement strand
ACACACGCGAGACAGATGGTCGGAGCTGTACGAGCGAGTGGCCGGACGCCAGCGCGCGTCCTGCGGCGGGGTGGAGGTGGAAAAGAGGTGGTACGCGCCCAAGAAGGTGAGCACCAGCGGTCCTTCGAGTCACCTGATGGAGTCCGAGCGGCAGCAGAAGGTGGCGGTCGCCTGGCTGCTGCATCCCCTCGAGGACGCGTACCAGGTGTTCTTGATGAGCGTGACGTGCCACTTAATGATCAACGGGCCGGCGTCGCCCATGTACCGCGCCTTAATCGAGTCCGGCTTGGGCACGGCGTACAGTCCCGGCAGCGGCTACGATTCCAGTCCCAGGACGGCGTCCTTCTCCATAGGCGTGTCCGACGCGCGCGACGGCAGCGCGGAGAGCGTGGAGAGCGCGGTCTTCGACGCGCTGGCCGAGGTGGCCAAGGAGGGATTTCCGCCCGCTCGTCTCGAGAGCGCGTTGCACCAGATCGAGTACTCCAAGAAGAACGTCACCACCGGCTTCGGAATCGAGCTCTATTCCTCCATCCAGCACCTGTGGATGCACGGAGTCGACTTCTGTCCGCTCCTGTCCACCGCGAACTACATAGCTCGCCTTCGGCGAGATCTGGACGAAAATCCTCGACTCTTTCAGCAACTAGTCCAGAGCTACTTCCTCGACAACACCCACCGACTCACTCTAGTGGTGAGTCCGGACGAGGCGTACTCCTCCAGGCTGCAGCTCGAGGAGGCTCAGGCCCTGGCCGAGCTCCGCAAGTGCTCCAGCGCTGCCGGCGACCGCGAAACCGACGACCCGTCTCCGAGTCGCGAAGAAGCGCCCGCAAAACCCTCACTCGACTCGACCCACCTCCCCTCGACTCAGCTGCTCGACCGCCACCGCCTCGACATGCTCTCCCTGCTCGACCGCCACCGCCTCGACACGCGCTCCCTGCTCAATCGCCAACTGCAGCACGACGCGAGCATGCTGCCCAAAATCCACTTCACCGAGCTCGACAAAGACCCGAGAAAACCCCCGACGATTCTTCACGAGCAACTCGCTCTCCCCCCAGCCGGAGGAACCTCCAGGTCCATCCCCATCCAACAAGTCTACGAAGAACCCACCAACGGAATCGTCTACCTCCGCTGCTCCCTGGACGTAACCCACGTCCCGTCCGAACTCCTCATGCTCGTTCCTCTCTTCTCGTCTACTCTGGGAAAAATGGCCGCCGGCCCGTACGACCACCACCAACTAGCCGAACTTCTGGAACTCGTAACCGGCGAATTCCACGTCTCGGCCAACGTAATAAACAACCACTCCTCCCTCGACCAGTACAACCTCCGTCTCAACATCTACTCCTCCTGTCTCAAGAAAAACCTGTCACCAATGATCGAACTCTGGAACCACGTCCTGTTCGCACCCAACTTCTCCAACCTGCACCTCCTCAAAATCATCCTCGGCGGAATCACTCAACAACTGCACGCGGATCTCGTCGCCTCCGGCGACTCCTACGCCCGCTCCCTCGCCGCCTCCTCCCTCCTCCCCGGCTGCTACATGGACGAAGCGTGGACGGGCATCACCCAGTTCAACTACTTGAAATCCCTCGACGACCACTCCTCCGACCTCCTTCAGACCTCCCGTCATCTCTCCGACATATCCTCCCACGTCCTGCGCGCCAGCCCCAAAATCGCCGTCAACGCCGAACACGACGTCTACTCTGACATCCATCGCCACCTCTCCAACCTCTTTCAACAGCTCCCCCCTCCCGTCGACCCCCTCTCCTCGTCCCCTCCCCCCCACCAAGCCCTCGGCTGGCGCTTCTCTCCGAAAAAGCGCTTCTTCGAGCTCCCCTCTCAGGTCAACTACGTCAGCCAAGTCTTCAAAACTGTACCCTACTCCCACCCCGACTTCGCCCCCCTCTGCCTCCTCGCCACCCTCCTGTCCTCCAACTTCCTCCACTCGTCCATCAGGGAACAGGGCGGCGCGTACGGCGCCCACTGCGGCCACTCCATGGGCACCGTCCAATTCAGCTCCTACCGCGACCCGAACGTCGACTCCACCCTCTCCGCCTTCTCCCAAGGCATCCAGTGGGCTCACCGCGGCGACTTCTCCAACACCCACCTGGAAGAGGCAAAGCTGCAACTTCTGGCCTCCCTCGACTCCCCCACGCCACCCTCCAGGCGCGGCATAGACCTCTTCGAGTCCAACATCTCCCACGACATGCAGCGAACCACGCGACACCGCATCTTCGACTCCACCAAGGAAGACCTCGTCCGCGTCTGCTCCGAGTACCTCCTCGGGCACCACAACGCCTCAAACAGCTCCATCGCCGTCTTCGGCTGCGACCAAACACTCAGGTCCCGCCCCGACTGGGAGCGCGCGAAATAAACGCCTCTCTCCCCCCCCCCCCCAAAAAAAAAAGTAGCGCACTCTTTCGCCCAAATAAAGCCGAAGCCACGCGTCGCAAAGACGACCCACCCACCCCCCATTTTCCTTTATTTGCTCGTCCGGAAAACCAAACCCCTACAACCTGTTCCACACGTCCTGAAAGGCCCTCCAGATGGCGTCCGTCACGCGAGGCCTAAATTCGGAATCCACCGGCTTTTCTTCCGATAAACTGGCGCGAGCACCGACGGAAGAAGACCCAGCCGCCTCTTCGTTCAGATCCAAGGGCGCCGCATTCATCGTCCGGGCGTAGAGCCTGTCAACAAACGCGCGCATGTCCTCAAGACTTCTCGAATTCAGATCGAAATCGCGCTGATCAATAGGCGGAAGAGATTTCCCGAAATAAACCAAAGACAACAACTTGACGGCGGACCGATATTCGAGCTCGAGCTGCTGAATCGCCCTCTCTTTCTGCTCGACGACGCTGCAAAGAGCTCGAAACTTCTCAATGACGTCCTTCGCCAAGTCGGAATCCTTGCCGTCCAGCAGGTCACTTATGCGAGGACACATGGCACGCGTCCACCGGTCATTTTCGTCGGCCAGACGCTTGAGGGTGGCGTGGTAAGTCAAGGCCACCCAACGCGCTATCTGTTCGCAAACTTCTTTGTCCGCCGGTATGATTTTCTCGAGCCAATAATTCAAATCCTTGCAGAAGACGGAATCCGGAACGGCCTTTTCAGCTTTGCGCTTCAGAGACTCGACTTCCGCTCTCAAGTCTCTGATCTCGCTGAGAATCACCGAGTAGGCAGATCCACCCGTTTCTGGCAACGACTCTCCCGCGCAGGAGACTCCCGAACCAAGGCTCGCTCTGGATTCGCGCTCCTGCGCGTTGTCGTCATTCGCCAAACGCGCGCGGCCCCCGTCCAATGTCTCGCCATCGGACACCTCCGCCCCGCTGTCCGACTCGCGAATCGGAGGAACCGGAGAAACAGGGGGAACCGGAGAAACAGGGGGAACCGGAAATGCCGGAGGTGCCGGAATAGCCGGAGGTGCCACCTCTTGATTTGTGGGCGCGGCAGCGCCCCCTAGCGGTCCAGGATTGTTGATCTGATCCAAGATATTAAAGTAACGAACTCGGCGCCTACGAGATCTCTTGGACATTTCGTTCACGTTGTGACTTCGAGTCGCTCGAGGTGGACTCTTCGTCGGCTCCTTCTCATTCGCTTCGCCCTCAGGTACCGTAGTCTTATCCGCATCGACGCTCGCTCCAAGTCAAGCAACTCCGTCAGAAGCCTCTCTAGTCCAGTGCGTCTCTCCCCTCCCTTCACGCTATGCAGACACGTGTAAAAAGACGCCAGAACGGCGCGTCGAAACGGGCTGCCGCAGCGCAGTGTTACCACACACGATATCGTCTAAATTGCACGTACCTCTCTTGTCGTACCGCCACTGAGCTCGAGTCCTTCGTTGGTCCCGCCAAAATTTCCCGACGTCGCGGGCACAGTCCATTCGGGCATGTCGGAGTCATCTTCGAATATGCCCTCCAGAGTCTTGTCGGGCTCGACGAGGAGAACCGACTCAGGAGCTTTTGCCGCAGAATCGGACAGGTCTTCAAAGCCGTCCATCTACCAGACCAGGGATAACTTCTCAGAGGGGACCGATTGGACGCTCACTTTAGAAGGTGACGTTAGAGAAGCGAGCAGATTTGCCCCCCGCAAGTATTTTTATGCTATACTGATGCGCGCGAACATTCAGAAAAAAAAAAAATAAAAAGCGAGGATTGGGCGCGGTTTGCGGCCGCAGCGGAGGAGATACATCTAAGAGGAACTGGCTGTTTCGAGGGCGGAGCAGTTAAGGCGCTCGTCTGGAACAGGGCTGCGCGCTTCCTAGGCAGCCGGACTGACCGAGTGAGGCGCCCTGACGAAAGAACGAGGTCGTTGCCGTCGGCGAAAGAAAAAAAAAGAAGACTACCTTGAAGAGGTAGTCAAGGTAAAGATCGAGACTGCATGCGGTAGAGCTCCGAGAACGATTCGTTGAGATAATGTTTAAGTTCGCTGTACTTGATGAAGAACATAGACTTCTCGTCACGGGTCATGAGCAAAATGCGCTCTTGGACGCCGAGGTCGAGTTTGTTCAGGGAATCGACGACGTGAGATAAATTCAAGACCGGACGCCCGGACTTGTCGACTTGGTGGAACACGTAGTCCCGGAATAACTTGAGGAGGTATCGATTGCCGGTTTCCGACCAAGAGGCGTTGTAGTCGTATTCGGGGCGCTCGTTGATGAATCCGAGCTTGACGATGAGGCGGAACAAACGACCATTATCGAGCTCCAGTTGGAGTTCGCGCTCCAGAGCGTCGCAGTAGTCGTAGATGGTGCTCAGATGGCGGAACAGGCGAGGATCTGTCTCGCGTGTGTTCTCGTCTAGGGAAGGGAAGGTAGGGTAGAAAGAGGCGTGGTCACCACTTCTCGGATACCCAAGAAGCCGTCGGAGGACATAGTGAAACTCGGGACTATAAGTGGAGGATAGCAAAAAAAGATCTTGTGTAGTGGCATCATTGAGGTTGGTGGCAAGTTTGAGCATGAGCTGTCCAAGATAAGATATATCTGCTGTTTTTTTAGAAGGGCCATGGCCATCGGGCCGAGGGCGGTCGAAAAGGTCTGCGATGCCTGTGCTGCTTATACGAACGCGGCTCGAGCCGCATATGATGATTTTGGAAGGATGAAAAAGCCTCTGAACAAGAAGACCCATCTCATGGATAGTGTAAAGCGCTGACAACAGCTGAATGAGAATGGCCCACAGGAATTGTTCATCGGGGGGGATGAGTACCTCTAGAAGACGGGTGTCGATGATATCCCAGACAGAATCGATGTTCGAGCGTTTCTGAATCTGGGTAATAATCGTAAGCAAAAAACAGCGCAGGCACATTATTGAATGCATTCGATGCGAATATCTCCCTCAAAATGACGATGTTAGGATGTCTGATAGTCTTCCATGCCTCTATAGTAGCCTTCTGGTAATCGGGTATGTCCGCTACATCCAACTTTCGAATGGCATACAATTGAACCCCATCAGACGCCTTATAGTAAAAAGAGGGCACGAAAAACACCTTAGATAGGTTGTATTTTCCTAATTCTTCCAATGGATACGGGCTGTAATAACGATGGAAGAACCCAGGAAGACCCTGAACCAACGGATCCTCTGGGTCAGTACCTCCTTGCGATAAAAGAACGCGACGTAACAATTGCACCCTTATTGCCTCAGACATATAATAATGGTAATAAGACTTGTTTGGACCTTCGTATATCCGACTCTTCGTGTCATTGAAGCCATGAGCTCCAGGTGCAACAGAATACCTTCCATTAACTGGTCTTTCTTCTTCTTCTACGGAACCAGTAATCTGTCTCCTAGTCGGAGACTTCACCTGCCTCCCAACCCCACCTTCAGCAGACCTATTCCCTCGCTCTGCTGACCTCGTCGACGATGTGTGCACTGACCTCGAACCATTCCACCTCTGCCTCTCATACATAGACTCCTTTTCTGACTCGTCCCTCTCCAGGCTCACTCGATCCAAATTCAACGCCACCTCCTCATACTCCTCCCTTTTTCAACGCCAATCTGTCAATCTCTTTTCTTCTATTATATACACACGCATTTATACACATTTATACATCTCTCTACACATAACTCCAGCATACTCCCCTACATCGCCATACCCTTCTTTCTTCGATCCTGCCTCTCTCTGTATCGGCACCTCCATCTGATCTCTCTCGTTCTCGCAAGCGCGCGTCGCCTGGGCTCGCTCCTGCCGCCGCTTCAGTGCACTTTCGTTTGTCCTGAGAAAAATGAATCACCTTCTTCCTATGCCTCTCTGTTAGTATTCACTCCCTCTCTCTCAAGCACGCATACGACGTCATTTCTGCCTTACCTCGCCATTTAAACCTGGCTAATGCCACCTCTCGACACTCGTCTACACATACCCCCTCCTTTTAATCTCGGCCTAATTGGACTTTTCCTTCTCGCTCTGAAGCCCACTCTGCCTTTCTGTTTGAATCCGAAAGGTGCTGTGGCCTAAAATATACTACGCTCCTTATCATATTTTTTTTTTTTTTTTTTTACTCTCCGTCCCCCACGACCCTCCGTCTCTTGACCGACGCAAGAAAGAAAAAGGTCAAATAAGCAAACTTAGGCCCTTCGCCAACTTGACGAATGTATATCAAAACATGGATATTAAATCTAAGTACAAAAACTCGCCGGATTCAATTGAACACCACACAACGTCACCGGACATCGTCGAATGTCACGCAGCGCCACCAAATGTCGTAAATACAGAACTTCACACTTGCTTCTTTTTTTTGACTGGACTCCAACCTGATAGACAAATCTTTTTTTGACAAGCTCAATTTGTCTGAACTCTTTCCTCTTCCACGTATCTTTTTGTTGGTCACGATCTGAGATCTATGCTGGTCGGGAATTGTTTATAGAAGAATCCAAATAAGTGAAAATGAACTCCTTCAACTTATTTTCGTATTCTCTAGAACAGTAATTGTAGATTTCAGCATGCTTGCCGACGTCGGTGAGCCAAAGCCATTTGGGCTCCCTGGCGCGCTCGTATAAAGTTCTGGAATGCGAAGAGGGGATAAGCTGGTCAAGGTTGCTGTGGATGAGCAGGATAGGACGAGGAGATAAATATTCGACCACGTCGATTGGCTCAGCGCGTCCGAACGTGCCACTATACCACTGAATCATTCTTGCCATGAACACAATGATCCCTTTAGGTAAAACTTTGGTAAAAAATCTGATTTTCGCGAGGAAAGGACTCGCTTCTCTCAAGCTGACTTCATCGACTTGCTTGGATTGAAGCAAATTTTCCAGTAAATGCAAGAAAAGACTGTAAGACGAATAAAATGGATTCTCGGCTATGACCATATCAATTAGGGGCTCTTTTGCTGCTGCCAAAATCGCACTAGCCGCTCCAACACTCGTTCCAAATACGATTACCTTTTCCCAATTATAGGCTTTTTTAGCCCAACGGACGGCTCCGATGCAGTCCAAATGTTCTCTCTGTCCGAATCCAATACCAGCGTTATTTCCATCAGAAATGCCATGGTGACTGGAGTCGTACAAAATTACGTCATAGCCCAAATTATGAAAAACTGGTACATGCTTTAATAATCCGCGTCGGTCGTAGCCCCCTCCATGAACGCCTACCACTCCAATCACAGGTGCCCCTTCCCGGCGCTCTCCAGGCACATACCACCCTCTTAATATTAACGTTTTGGCCGCCGGGTTGGCCGTGAAAAATGAGACATTTTGATACGAATAACCAAAATCCGTGTATGGATCGTTTACGGCGATACTAGCGCTTAAAAAGACTGTCAGACAAACTTGGTCGGAGGGAGTAGTTTTTGAAACAACACTAAGGAGATCAAAGTAAAAGTATTAAAACTTCGCGTCGTACTTGTATGTTTCGCTATAGTAATCGATTGGTTTCATGACGTCTGATCCAGGCGCTGGATCATACCAGTATGGGTGAGTAGCCAGCTGTGCGCATTTCGGCCGAGGGGAGGCAGGAAAATGGTTAAAATTACTTCAGTACAAATCTAGTGTGTTTGAGAGGTATCAAATCCCCCTAGAAATGACAGAGGCAAGGGCGAATGCATACATAAGCGATATAGACAGAAAAAATCGATAAGAGGCAAGTGGCGATAAGAAAGGCGGCGACAATGAGTTCAGTTATCAGGACATAAATACGTCTTGCAAGAGTCAAGGCTGCTCGATTCTTGAACGGCCGATTCATGAGGGAAAATGGTCAAGACACAAACTAGTCTGGAAGTGAGGGAAGCCTGAAAAATATTTTTTATTTTTGATACAGAAGGGCATGAATGAGTCGTCGGACCTATATGAAAAAAATGGAATGCGAGGAAAAGACAACACCTGATACAAGCCTTTAAAAACGATCGGTCTAGATCAAGAACGGAAAAAGGATCAGATTCTGACGATTGACGCTATTTTTTTTAGAGTCGCGATTGATGGAGGCATTCCTAAGGGCGGCGCGAAGGCTACAGTACAACACGAGCCAGCTAGCGCATAACAGGACAAAATGGAAAATTAGACAGATATTTACTACAAGCACAGCTAAAAAAACATGGGGAACAAAGAAAATGCATTTTTATTCGATCTTCGCTCAAAGAGCCAATCGGTCCGCATTCGCAGCCGCGCCATGGCTAGACAGTACGGGTAATGACATAGAAAAACCCAAGGAAGAAGACGCTTCCAAAGAACTGAATGCCAAAATAAGAAACTGTATCAACCAAGGCGACTTCGTCGGGGTACTTAAGCACTGGAACGCATATTTAGATAAACATGGAAAATTGCCTGAATGCTGTGTCATCTTTTCTCACGTTCTGACATCGATGAGGCAACAAGATATGAAGCTCGAAGCATACGAATTGGCAAAGAAGGTTGAATTGCGATTCAGAGAAGCACCGCCTTCTGAGACTAACCAAGCTATTGTCGGACAAATCATGCAAGCTTACTGTGATTACGGAGATTTACAGATCGCTACCGAATGGTTGTCTGTTGCTAAAAAAAATAAACCTTTCATCGGTGATTCTGTCTATATCCACTATATCAAACTCTTGGATACCCACAAACAACGCAATGCTATTGCCAATATATTCCGAGAGCTCACGCAAGATCCAGAACTATCTTTAGGCGATAGCTTCTACAGCCAGTTCATCTATATCCTCTGTAAATATAACCCCTCCGGTACCCTCTCTAAAGTCTTGGAATTCATCAAAACCAAAAAAATTATCCCTGGACCTTATACTATGGCTTCTATGTTCGCCTGTTTCGCAGAGGGATACGAACCCTCTTCTTCTCTAGATCACCTCACCCTCCTCCTTCACCAATTTGGTATTCCTCTCGATCACCTCATGATCTACCATGCCATGCTCGGCTATATCAAACAAAAAAACTATAACGCCGCCATTTCCTGGTTCAACAAACGCTCTTCTGTCCCCACCCACCTCTTCCATAATAAAGCCCTACCCTACTGCGCCGCTATCAGCTGTTTCAGTCACCTCCGCAACTATCCAGAACTCCGCAAGGCGTTCCTAAGTGGCCTCCCTTTCGAAGATCCTGCTCAATTCAACCTCTTTTATTCTCTCACCACTGCTGCCTACCATAATAACGATCTCGTCTCTTTCCTCTCATACTACCTCTCTTCCCATCCCAGCGCAAAACACAAGATTTCTATCCACATACTCACTCGCATTTTCTTCCTTCTCGGACGCAATTCAAAATTTACACTTGCCTTAAATCTACTCTCTATACTCTTAGATGCTCGCCAATCCCTCCCTAATCCTCTCCTCTACACGTTCTTCTATCGAGCTCTGCAATCTCACCATAGTTTCCCTAAATACGCGCTCTCGAACACCTCCTCACTCTCTCTTGCCGAGGCGCTCCTCTACTGGACAAACCGCACACAAAAAGGTCAACCCGCTCTCTCCCAAGTAGAATATGCGAAACTCTTACAAGACTTTTCCTCACTCCATTCAACTATTGTGCTGCGCACTAAACCAGAAGATCTATAAATCTGAAACCTCTCTCCATCCTGATCTGCCCTCTCCGATGCCTATTTCTAGTCTCATGAGTTACGATTTCTAGTGTTGTATCCCATCGGTTACTCTTGTACAAACTAATTCTTGTATCAGTAATAAAGCTATGTCTACAAACTTCAAATACTGCACGTATACAAGCATTTTTACAAAAAATCATGAATATAGATAAATATTAAAATGAATAGTTATCTGTATTAAATTAAAGTAAAGTAACTAACATTGTTAATAATGTTATGTCTTATTAAGTCTTAGATATATACAATAATAAATTAATTAAAGTGTTTTTTTTTTGGTAATATAAATTAAAAATTATAAATTATTTATAAATATTAATAAATAAAGAAAATATTTATAATATTTACTTGTAAGGTTGTAACCCGGTATTTATATTTATGGATCAACAAAAAATATTCTGGAGCTATGAAGGGTCAGTTTGAGAGAGTTCAGCTCTTTTTTAATGTCGCTAATTCTGCTTTTCACATTTGAGGGAGTGATAAACTCTGATTTTGAATTAATAGATGGAATATCTGATGAACTATGACTATCTGAGAGTATAGAACTGTCCTTGAATTCTGTCCAGTGGATAGAATCGAATTTTTCAGTTTGTTTGAGAAAGTGAAGAACATAGGAAACACCAAGTGCAAATCCGTCACTTAGGTATAGGCACTCATCATTTGAGTGGTTTGACATGAATTTCCTTTTGTTTTCTAGGAATTCATATACGAAAGAGAGGGACAGAGAGGGGACAAGGAGGTAGAAGTAACTGAGGTGCAAGTTTTGTGGAGGGGCATGTGATTCAATTGGGTAGAGGAGATTAGGGAGTGAGACTGGGAGTTGGGAGGAAAGAGAGGTAGACAGTTGTACAATGGTGTTTAGGTTGAGAGATGGGGTGTTTGGAGAGAGGCGTGGGGGGAGGGTGTGAGTTGGGTGGGGGAGCCTTTGAAGCAAGAGGACAGAGTAGGAGGAGAGCGAGTGAACGAGAGAACGAAGATATCCGAGTGAATTACCAATGCACGATATAAGTGAAATGAGTTGGTGAAGATACGAAGGGGTTGAGTTGTGAAGGTGAGAAGGGAGAGTATCGAGAAGATAAAGATCGTTGGAGAGTACAATAGAGCGTTCGATGGGGTATGAAGAGAGGTGTTTATATTGGGATAGATTGAGGTCGGAGTGTTCGCGGAGTAAGAGGGGTCTTAAGGAGTCACAGAGGAGGAGTTGGAATAGGGAGGATAGTTTTTGTTTTAGGAGAGAAAGTGAGGACAGGATGGCTGAGCGGAGAAAGGGGAAGCCGGAGGAGGAAATTGAAAGGAGAAAGTGGCTGGGTGAGAGGACGGGGGTAGGAGAAGAAGAGGTGAAAAATGTGTGACTATGTAAATGGTACAGGAGTTGGGAGGTGATGAAGGGGACGTTTAAGATGGGAAGATAGGGTGGTGGAAGGAAGAGAGGGAGTGGGGTGAAGGGAGGCAATAGAGAAGGGTATTTGGATACGGCGAAGGAGAATAGGTCAGAGATAGGGATAGGAGGGGAAGAAGGGAGGGAGGAGAGGAGAAGAGTGCTATAGAGATAGATAGATATGAGGGGGGGGAAGTCTAGAAGAAAAGGGAATACGGGCAAGGGGCGTGAGAGGAGAAAGGAGGGAAGTCGAGGGAAGTGGAGGTTTAGGAGGGAAGGAGGAGAGTCAGGGAGCAAGGGGTGTGAGACGAAGTAGAGTCTGACGTGGTGTTCTAATAGGTGGCATAGAGGTAAGATAAGATAGGAGAGTAAGAGACGGATGGAATGGGATAGGGGAAGGTGGGACAGAAAGGCGGATAGAGTGAGGAAAGGGGAAGGAGGTGGGTTGGAGAGGTGAAGTGAGGATAGGTAAGATGAGAAGAGGTTGCAGTGCCAATAGAGGAAGTGAGTGTCAGGGGAGCTTGGGAGGAGTTGCTGAAACCTGGATAGGATGAAATGGGTGGAGAGTAGGCTAGTGAGGGGTTCCGAATGGTTCTGAATGGATAGAAAGTGGAGGAGTAGAAAGAAGAGAGGGTGAGAAGATGAAGGAAGTAGGATGAGTTGGGACAGGATTGGTGAGAGCTGGATACGAGATGAGAGGAGCTGGTGTTTATCAGAGTTAGATAGGGATATGAGGAGTTGCCAGGAATGGTATTTATGCGAGAGGAATGCCTGATACGAGGTGAGGTACAAGGACAGGAGTTGAAAGAAGGTGTGGGTAGGTTGGAAGAGGGGAGAGACTTGGAGGACATGGAGAAAGTTAGAAGAGAGATGGATAAAGGATAGGACGAGGTCTCTGGCGGAGGAGGGCGATGGTTGTGGAGACAGGTGGAGTTGATTCCAGGAGGATGTCCAGGAGGACAGAGACGAAGCTATAGACGAGAAATTGTAGGAGGGTGATAGAGGGGAAGGGATTCTTGAGAGAGGCAGGTAGAGAGTTACAAGGCATATGGTGTTGATGAATGTAAGATGATGGAGATGGAGGGTAGGGGAGGTGGAGAGGGAGTGAGATAAGAGGGATGAAATTTGTTTGGTGATTTTTTGACGAGGGAAGATAGATTGGTGGAGTATGATTAGAGAGTAAGCATGAAGTAACGTGAAATGGGATGGTTCGTCTAGGTATAGGAGGGCATGGGGAGGACACGGAAATGTGACGAGAGATGTATTGCTTTGTTTGTTGGATAAAAGGAGGAATTGAATATGAGATAGGATAGAAAGAGATAGGGTTTGGTTTGGACAAGAGAGCAAGTTCTGGAGATGGGGAAAGTCTTGATTTTGCTGGGAGAGTTGGAGGATGAATGAGTTGAAGAGGGAAGGGATTTGAATAGGTGGCTGAGAGGGAGAAAAGGGGTTCTGAATAGATATGGAGCTGGATAAAGATTGGTTGGAAGACACGAGTGCGTCTAGGGTATATAGAGAAGTCAGGAGTTTTCCTAGTTGATGAATGGCCACGGAGAGTGTAGTCATTTTTTCATCGAACTGAGGGTGTCGCAGAAGTAAATGAAGTTGAGATAGAAGCGATACAATCAGAAGGTGTGCCCTACGGGTGAAGGTGAATATGGCCGAGACGATCTTTTGTTTAGGATGTTCTGGGATAGAAGAAGCAGGTTGAGTGGATAATTTGCGTGAAGGAAAATCGAATGTTTGGCAACTAGTTGGTTCATAAACGTAAGACTTCGGGTAGAGATCGGATACAGGTGGTCTATTAAAGAAAGAAACAGAGCAGTAAAGGTTTTTTCTGAAGTCGCATAGATTGATTGCTTCTGATGTAAGAGACGCTAGGGTAAACAAGATTTTTCTGTATGTAGGAAAAGGTGTATGTTGAGAGCACCAGCTTTTAAACAGACTATCTGTACATGTATCAGTGATGCGTAAATCAAACAAGATTGGATCAGGGGGAGAATCGAAAGGGGCTCTAGGATCCTTTCGATTGGAATCGCATCCAAATTCGAGTAGTTTTTCTTGAAGTTTGGCCAAATATTCAATTTCGAAGCATTGCATTTTTGCCAAGTGCTTCTCGGAGACTTTATGGTGAAAATAGAGGACAGTCAGCATCTGGACGCGTCTCCTTTCTCGATATAGAGATAGTTCAGGTGGAGAAGGGGTCCTCACAGCTCTGGGAACTTTCTCCCTTCCAAGCAATGGTTTTTTTAGGTCTTTGAAGGCGGGACGGGAGGAAAAAGGTCTGATAGTCCTCGACCCCGCGCTCTATCCTTACTGAGAGAAGGAGCCATTTTAGGAAGTAGAAGCAAGACATACGGGCACTATACAAGCTACTATCGTCAAAAGGAGCGTCTTCCAATATCGGGGTGGTTCTTAGCGTCATATTGGGAAGCCGTTATCTGCAACCGTTTTCTCTCAAAACGAAGGAAAATAGAGTGCACGGGGCACGCCTATAAAATGCAAAAAAAAAATAGACCAGTTTTGCGCTTCATACACGACAAAGAAAAGCAAGAAGAATGTGTAGAAGAAGAGATCGGCTCGATCAAATGAAAGCGCTTTGTGTGAGAAAATCTTTAAATGTAGTTGAACAAGCTATTACGAAGAGTTTTGAGGTTCCGCAAATACGGTGCCATATGGTGCTAACTTGTGCTGTATACGTTTATTCTATGGTGAAACATTAATTTTTAATGTTTTATGACGACGGTGATTCCGCACAGAAAATTTGTTTTAACTACTGTTTTGATCACTATTGCCTGTTGAAGCTAAAGCAAACTCACGAAAGGTTCTCAAATTTCGCAAATAAGGTGCTGACAATTTGTACTGACTTGTATTGTATGTGTTGTTGTTATTGTTCTATAGCGAGGCATTGATCTTTTAATTGACAAGTTTGACCATTTACGACAACAATAATTTTGCTTTATTTAGAAAAATTTATTAGTTTTGACCATTGTCTTGTTGAAGCTGAAGTAAAATGACGATCGTCAGGACATTTCTTCTCTTCGTTTCCCTTTGTGTTTTTTACAATGTGGTATTGTCGTTGATGGGTGAGCGCCTATTCGTTTTTGAACCTGAAGTAATTCAGCGCGTCTCGAAGAATGCATTAGTAGAAGGTAGATCTATAGAAGAGGTAATGAGGAACATTACTGCCGAGCTAGAAAAATTGTATCCAGGTCGCATCGATTCTGAGGAAGAATGGATTATAAACACGGCAGGAGGGGCATTAGGGCAAATATCGCTCTTGTATTGCAGTTTGACAGAATACATTATCTTTTTTACAACGCCTATAAAAACCCAAGGCCACACTGGAAGATTTATGGTAGACGACTACTTCACATTGCTGAAAGGAACTTATAGATCCTTTTTTCCTGGACAATTATACCACGAAAAAATCAAGCCAGGAGATACGAAATATATGCCAAGGGGTACAGCAATGGGGTACAGCATGGGAGATAATTCATTTGGTATCGGTACGGAAAAAAATAACAGACTTCTTGATACCTTTTTGTGCTCACGATATTGTATAAGTGAAGTAGCGCCTCTAACACTTTTTTATCGTTGTCCCTAGAATATGCACGCGGAAACATTTTGTCAATGATTCCGTTTGGGATAACTGAGTTCATTCATACAAATTTCGACTACGTGAGCCTTTACAGAACTCTCTATCACTATATTCGCATCACAACAAAGGGACTGATACTGGACAAGCTCTACTCTCCAAAAGTATAAAAACAGAACGTAATGAATTCCAATATTTGAAGGCTCATTTTCGCCCGATTTGTTCTCTTAAAGAAGCTTTTTATTTACTGCTCTACCAAACGGAGGACGTCTCTTTCAACCTGACTACCTCCTATTCTGTACATTGCATGCTAAAAGAAATCTATTTTTCGCGACTAAAAATCACTCTTAACACTACTGCGATGCACGTCACGCTTACACAGCCCTTCACAATTAGAGCAAAATCTTTCCCTTCTCCTGCTCGGCTCTGGTTTCTTCGAACCGGAATGTGCCTCGGTCAAGCTCCACGCAAAGAAAGAAAAGTACAAATGTATTGGAGTTCGAGACAGATCATAAAATGCACTTTTTACACGCAAGTTGAATCGCTCTCTGCGCTGTTTGACGGCAGGAAATTTCTACATTTTTGTCTCAAATGACACCATCTTTCTTCAAATGTTTTACCAGTTCTTCGACACTGGTCACTCGAATTCCAGCCTTTCGAACGGGTGGCTCCTCGAAGCGCAAATTCTTGATGCGTCGCTCGACAGTAAGCCCCAGATCCTCAGGTTTGAGCTTTTCGATGGGCTTTTTTCTGGCCTGAAAAAAAAGGTTAGCTAGGTTTCCAAAGAAATATCCGCACAGCTATCACATTGAGATCGTCTCAATACGTTAAAAGAGACCGAGGTACGCGTTCACACAAAAATACACCTGTCAAAAGCGTTAACATGCGCGCGTACTTTCATGATATTTTGGATAGCCAAAAATCGCGGGGCATTCAGTCTGAGGTCAGTGGTTACCACTGCAGGAAGCGGGATTCTGAGGGTCTCTAACCCGGAGTCAATTTCTCGTGTCACTCTAAGCTGGCGAGATTGATCTATGATCTCGAGCTAAACAGAACAAAAAGTTATTTTGATTTGTACTTCGCTTTTTCGAACATAATAGAACTTGCTTCTCTATCCACAAAGAAGAGCATACAGGATTCATGCCTGCGGCTCGAAAATACCTACCTGAGAGAGACATGTGGCCTGAGGCCAATTAAGAAGTCCGGCTAGTATTTGGCCTGTTTGGTGACAGTCGTCATCTATGGCCTGTTTGCCCAAAGCAACAAGGTCTGGTTGCTCTTTGAGGACGAGCTTTTGCAAGAGCTTAGCGACCATGAGAGGTTCGGTCTCAGTGTCTTCCGTCTCTATATGAACGCCTCGATCCGCACCAAAGGCAAGGGCATGCCGAAGGGTTTCCTGGCAGGGAGGGGGTCCGACAGTGACAGCAACAACTTCGTTGACGAGGTTCTTCTCCTTGAGCTGGACGGCGAGTTCCATAGAAACCTCGTCAAAGGGGTTGAGGCTCATTTTGACATTGTTGGTTTCGACAGAGGAGCGGTCAGACTTGACGCGTACCTTGACGGAATAGTCAACGACACGCTTGACGGAGACTAGAAGGCGACAAAGGGGAGGCATAAAATGGAGAAGGGTGCATGCGAAAAATTTTTTATTGACAAACGAACATCGCATAGATTTTATGCATCATCAACGGGGGCAATAACAGAACTACCGTATGTGTTGATAATGATCTGATAGAAATCAGGGTTGCGAGCGCGAAGGACGCTAGGCTCTTCAAAGAAGCATACGAAAAAAGTTTTGACACCCGCTTCTACGGATGATGTAGCAATGCTAGTGACGGTGTACGTGATAACGAGGTTAATGAAGAGATAGGGTAAAGTCGCTGCGTAGTCTGTTGTGAAGATAGTAACGATAGCTCCAGCAACAACACAGGATACAACCGTAACGAAAACTTCTATGACAGCAATCACGTAGCTGATAGGAACGTCCTGAGCTAGAAGTCCAAGTTTGGTTCTCTTACACATGTTATAGAACGATTTAACTGACGAAATATATGATTTGCCATAGGTGGAAATGTAGCAGAAGCAGTAAGAATTGGCATATCGGACTATTTGCTCGATGATAGAAAAGCAGAAGGCCCCTAAAGCACCAGCGAAACTATTACAGTCATCGTCTCTGAACGCAGCACGAATCAAAGATAGCACGGTGACAACCATTGACCCGAAGGCGACGCTACCGCAAGAAGTAGTGTTGGCACGGACAAATGAGTTGTACACTGGTTTGCTCGGCATGTTACCATGCATGTAGTACCAGGTTGCCATGTAACCGCAAATGACTGTGTAATGCTGATATCGGATGTACTGGACAATCCAGTAAAAACAGAACAAGATAAGCAAGTGCGAAAATATCTGGATGGTGGACAAATTATTGTATGCAGGTTCCTTCTCACCAAAAAATCCAAATTCAAAATCATAGTATAGTGGTGGTTGTCTCCTAACATCCTCCGAATAATATGTTGCTACACCTGCAACAAACATGAATAAGACACTTATGGATGCTAATAAAAGGAATATTGACACCATGTTCATAACAACAACTCCATAAGATTGCGTCATGACTCGTGCTGAAACCTTTAGCACCTGTACCGTGAAATCCATTCTCTTTCTCGTGGTATAGTAAACCATGATAATGAGAGCCAAACTAATGAACGCCAGAACTGAACTCACATAGAGCTTTAACATCAGTGAAACAATAGCAACTCCGGCAAACATTATTCCCAACATTGTAAATGATGCAATAATCATCTCTCTTGCATAATTTTTCAACAATTTAATCGTTATTGGTATGATACACAATGCTACAACGATAGCTATCGCCGCATGTATCATGAACACTTCGAACTTCTCATTTTCCCACATTGGCCAGGCATAACCACTTGAGATACCAAACACCCCAATATAAATTCCATATCCTAAGTAATAGCCTATGGCCAGTACAAAGAGAATCAGCATCGGCACATCTCTATATTTGACTTGCTACAGTACAGCGGTAGTTTCATAAAGACCACTCGTTAGTCTGTGTAATCATCGCACTGCGTCACTCTAGTCCGCCGCAAAATCAAAACCACCACGTACTCTCCTGCTCTGTTGATCTACCTCGATATCTTCCTCCATGTACACCTCACTTCGCTACTATCTAATGTGATATGACAGATAAATTAAATTTACTCAATATACCTAAAAAAGTATAAATAGAATGTATTTGTGTATTTCGCGGATATATGTGGGTCGTATACAGAGCCTACTCTTGTACTCTGTTCCATCCTAAATATCACCGCCTAATCCACCTCTATGCATGCATACAGATCGCACTTTTATTGTACCTCTCGCCTATCAAATTCAGAGGTTTTTTTTTGTACAATTTTAAATTTCCTATACAACTCGCTCTGCGCTTTACCGCAACTCTTCCTACGTTGCTTGTTCAACGCCTCTCATGTACTCTTCGAGTTCGCGCAATGTATCACTCCCAAGCAACTCCACAGAAATTTCGATTTCCTCTTCGCCTTCCTTGCTCTCAAAAACATGTGGCGCACTTTTTCTGATAATTTCAACTACCGCTTCTGAATGTCCTGGACTCAGACGGTTAATTGCCGCGCACAACTGCCGCTTCTCGTCTAGTGTAAATTCTCCCTCTCTGAGAAACACAACGCGCATCGATGCGTCCTCGCGAAAACAGCTATCTGTTAGACAGGTTTTTTTCCTCCAGGCGCGGATTCACTCAGATTTCCGTATACACCCCTGTCAGAAAACGTCATTGCATACCTTTTTTTGGACTGCTTTGTCAATGTAGATCTGACTTGGCCTAAAAATGCAGTATGGCATGGAAAAAAAATATTAGTTCTCTTTTTCCTATAAGGTATGCGCTAAATCTTCTCGGCAGCGAGAGCCCTCCGCTTATCATACCATCGCTCTCGTCTGCCAGCTTCTTTTTCAGCTGGGAAAAATGCTTTTCAAACACCTTGCGCAGCACATTACCCATAGCCGTTATCGAGTGATTGGGTCCATTGTATCTCTCACAGTTGTCCCAGATCAAGTCCACGTCTTCGGCGAACTCGTCGATATCGGCATATTCTCCGTCTTGCAGTTTTTTCTGCGCAAATACGACAGGGAGCGAAGAAAAAACATGTTAGACATCATCATATGTGCGCATACAAAGACGAAATGACAAATTTCGATACAGAAAAAAAAAGGAGGAACTTAGCGGGGCAGGATGCGTAACCCTTGTACTGAAAAAAGAGGATTTCACATGTGCCCTTTCAAACTGAAATGATCAAGGAAGAACCTAGATAGGAAAAGAATGTTGCTCGTTCAAAAAAAGCACTTACCTGAATAGTGCTCAAATCCATAGGTTTTCTTATCAATGTTGGATAATCAGGTATCCCCAATACCATGGGATTGACTGGCTGCGCGAATGGATGCGCATATCGATGATTAAGCAAGGTTGTAACGATTTTGGAACATTCTGAAAATACTCCTCCTAATTTAGTCTTTGAATGGTCTACTCTTGGTCTTTTAGGTCTAGGAGAGTAAGAAATTTGATTATTTTTTGTCGACTGAACGTAATTTAAAGAATTATTGTAGGCATAAGCGACTGGCACGTCTGCCAACCCTTGACGGCCACCATCCATTGACTCTGTTGTAGCTGCGGGTCGAAATTCATTGCTAATTCGATCGCGCTCATTTTCGTACGGAGATATTCCACTATGATTACCTGGCTGTTCTCTAGACACCGGATTATTGCACCTACTGTAAGAAGGTGAAGGATTGTCAGATGGCATAGTCACTCGATAGGCATTCAAACTGTGAAAAAAATATTCTCGTAGTGCCACCATTTTTTTTACACAACACTAAAAAAAACAAAAGCTTTATCTCACCGCGACGTTGTTCTCTAAGAAGAACCGCGCTGACACGCTTTTTCATGCACAGCGTACGGACAGAATTACAAAGCGCTGATCTCGTCGTGAACGAAGCCGCGCGTCGTGGTGGGATGGCCATCTTAGCACATCTAAGGTAACCCCACGCACGAGCCGTACGAGGCCTTCAAAAAAAAATCGTACAAAATGTTCTCTTCTCTCGTGAGAGAGGCGAGAAAGCTTGGATGCCGAAGCGCAGGATCCACGCTAGCGCGAGAGGCATTGGAAGTTCGGGTGAAAATAATTTCGCGAGGAGGCAGAGAGAGGCGGAAATCAGTTTTTAGAGGGAGGGGGATGATTTGTTATGTTGGAGAAGGTACAAAATTTTGAGTGAGTTGGGCCTTATGAATGAGAAGTGATCGGAGATGGGTGTTTTTAACGCGAAGTGATTGAAGAAGTTGGAAGTAGTGAGTGAGGAGTTGTACTTCTTCCAAGAACAGATTGCAGAGAGAATTGATGCGATCGGAGATGAGATTCCACTTGGCTTGTTGATGTGAGTGAGTTTCTATGGTGGACAGGAGTCGGGCGGCTTGTTGGATGGAGGCGAGAAGCTCTAGGGCATTAGAGGGGGCTATGTTGACAAGGGGAAGCGAATGCATGTTTTTGGTGACAAGATGGGACATTGACTGGAATTTTTGGAAAAAAGAGCAAAGTTGAGCGGCGAAAGGGGCGATGCAGTTTGACTTGAAGAGATTGAGATGGACTTGTAATCGGAGCGCTTGCGCACGTTTTAGTTGAGATGTTTGTTCGCGGAGTTGAAGGTGGAGCTGTTTAGTTTTGTACCAAACAGAAGAAATCATGTGTTCGGCGGCAAGTTGCTTGGAAGAGAGAGATTCACGAAGGGAATGGCAGAGGAAATTCCATTGGAGGAGTTGGACGCGGAGGAGAAGGTTTTCGAGATGGGAAAAGGCGGGCTTTGGCAGGGCTGTCTTAGAGCGAGAAGGGAATTTGGTACAAGATGATTGACGTTTGATAGATAAAGAAGGAGTAGACAACGGTTTTGTGCGCGATAGAGGTAATGAAGGCATGACATGTGAACTAATAGCCTTTTTAAGTGGTTTGGTAGAATGGGTGGGAGGTATGAGTGAATGGAGAGAAGTGGGTGCTGGTTGATGATTTTTGACACGAGAAGATGGTGGAAGGTGTGAAGATCGGATGCGCAATTCTCGTCGGCGGAGAAGCGCTTGCCATTTTTCGTCATTGGTTACATTAGATTGTGGACTACGTTGAGGGTTTAAGGCGCGTTGTTTTGGAGGGGAGGCATTATGAACCGGTTGTGAGTCGCTATGTGTTTGTTTGGTTGGGGTAACAGACGGAGGAGGAGGAATGATGACGTGAGCCACTGGATCGCTTCTGAGCGGCGTTTCGAACGATTCGGTTTGATTAGCTATCAAACAGGACCCTAGAAGTTGTCGTGTGAGCATTTTTATGCATTTGCTGTGAGGCACCGACAGTTTCGAGTTGAATTCAATGGAAGTTTTAAAGTTGTTGCTCGAGTTTGAATCAATTGGGAGGAGCGGGAATCGATTATTGAAATTAAATTTGGGTGGTTGATGAGGAGAACGACTGACAGGGGGATTTATGATGGGGGGCCTATGGACTGATGAGTCTTCAAAGATAAAAGACGAGTTGGTGAGGCTAGGACATTCTTCATCGGTGCTTGGAGAATCGGTATTTGTATTCTCCGACATCCTGTACGGAGTGGATTCGTCTAGATACACTGAAAATTCGTTGGTCGTATCATCTTTAGGCACTGGGAACGGGAAGTGTCAGTAAGGGAGAAAAAAAGTGCGCGCGAGGGGTCAAGAGAAGATACGAACGACCAAAGCTCAGTCGACGAACGACTTGAGAAGGGTGCATGGGGGCGGTATAAATACGCACGCAGAGGTCGCAGTAGTGGGTGCGAGAAGTTGAGAGAGAAGTGAAATAAAGAGAGCGTAATAAACGGTCAAATTTGAGGGAAAAAAACCAATACACATTTATGTATGTAAACATATATTGCACATATATATTGGGTCAGGCGAGGAAGAAGGAATCGTCTAAGATGAGCCTGAAACTGTTGAAGAGACCTCGATTTAATTTGTATTTTTTTATGAGCGAATACATACGGGAATCTAGCATCGGTTTCAAATAGAGAAGTCTGAATTTTGACAATGCGTGCAGGAATGATAAAATGATGAGCTTCCAATCCGATGAGACGAGTCCGTTGAGAGGTCTGTGAAAGGTGAGCGTAGACACGAACAATTTTAGGGAGTAATAAGTTTCTGCATGAGAGGAGGCGGGAAGGATGTTTGGGGCGAGTATTTTGAAATGGATGTGAAGAAGAGAAAGCGCGGCGTCCATTCGAGGGGAGGCGATGTCTGAGCATGAAGCATAGGGCGGAGAGATAGTAGGGTCATAGGTGAGGTCCGTACAGAATTTTTTAGAGTTTGGAGTAAGCCAAGAGGTAAATAGCATGATGAGATTAGAACAGGATGTGAAATGAAAGGGAGTGTCGTCGTCATCGGAATCGCTATAGGATGGGTCATCATGGAAAAATAGACTAGGTTTGAAGAAAGGAAAGACTATTTGAGATCTAGGAGGATCGGTATTTCGAACAGAATCGTCAACTTGGAAGTAGTGCGTTTCTTCAAGCTTGTCCGGTTCAGCAAAGGTAACTTTTTTCTTAAGTGATGAATTGGTAGATAAAGGAT
Organism: Schistocerca gregaria; assembly: GCF_023897955.1. Lineage (NCBI taxonomy): Eukaryota > Metazoa > Arthropoda > Insecta > Orthoptera > Acrididae > Schistocerca > Schistocerca gregaria. The sequence continues at coordinate 20,569 of NW_026062795.1, read as the reverse complement.
TAGACCGATGTTGACCGGACTTGTGTTGTAGATTAGATTCATGTTTTTGATCAGCTGATTCATGTTCTGGATTAGCTTCAAGTTTTTGATCAACTGGTTCACGTTCTGGATTAGCTTCACGCTTTTGATCAGTTGATTCATGTTCTGGATTAGCTTCACTTTTTTGATCAACTGGTTCATGTTCCGGAGTAGATTCGTGTTTTTGATCAGCTGGTTCGTGTTGATCAGATACATGTTTCTCGGATTCATGTTTTTGATTGGACTCATGTTTAAGGTCATGTTTGAGTTCATCAGGCTCGTGTTTTTGGTCGGACCGATCCTTCTTAGATTGGCATTTCTGATTGGGTTCGCGTTTCTGATCAGACTCGTGTCTCTCGGACTCGTGTTCTTGATCAGATTCGTGCTTCTGGTCAAGTTCATGTTGGTCTGGTTTTTGGTCAAGCCTGTGTTGATTGGATTTGTACTTCGGTTCGCACTCTTGACCAGATGACTCTTGATCCAATTTAACGGTCTGTTTCTTCAAACATGATTTGCCAATTGATTGGTGACCGTCATTTGGCTCTTTCACTGAAGTGCCCTGAACGGCTTGTCTCTCTACAACAACAGGCAAGGAAGATGCGCTCTCAAAATGACCTTGGGTGACAACGTCTAAAGGCAACTTATCATTTTCGGTGTGTTCACCTTCAATATTGACTAAAGCAAGACGAACATTGTAGGCTCTAGAGTCTTGATCAAAACTTTTCTTCCCTAGCCCAACAGACCCCCCTATCTCCTTAGGCCAGTCCAAACTATCTGCCTTTGCATTCCCTGTTCTCATCCACCACGGCTCAACGCTCAGCTCGCTCCTTAACCATCTAGCAAGTCTTCTATGGTCTCTACTACAGTATTTGTACTTCTCGGCCTCAGGATCCTTTGAATCATATAGCAAACTACTAGCGCGCTTCTGCTTATCGGATATATTCGCATTACAACATGGCCAACAACAAATATTAGACCACTGACGCTCTTCTTCTATCGAATAATAGTCCTCTTGTGTCAAATAATACATTAAAGTTTTTAGCCGCTCCAATGTCACTTTCTCACTGCAAGATAATTCGATTGCCGCTTTCAATGCTATCTCAAAAGGATCATTCTCATCGAATTCTCCTAGCTCCTCCATCGCCTCTCCTCCTCTATTCTTCAATTTTCGTCTCAACTTTTACTTTGCAACTCCCCCCAAAAAGTACCTCACAAACAAATACTATACCCGTTACCTTTATCTTCGAGCAACGACCCCCTTTCGAAGGCCAAAAATCCCTCACAGCTGTCAACCTCTGAGAAAAAAATGAAAATTTTCTCGCCTTCACAAAAATTTTTCCCTACTCAAAAATCTCTTTACCCTCCTACGCACTTCCCCCTCCCCCTATTTCATCTTCTACTCCAAGCGAAAAACCACCCAACCATGCGGATAAATGTCTACAATGACCGGCCAGACATCGCCGCACGGATTCTATGCGACTACCTCCGCAGGTGCGGCGTCACTACTCCCAAGAGAAATGCCAGACACCAATATCCAGGAAGACTCAGATTCTTGCGTAAAAACTGGATCCGGAAATCCATCTGGCACAGACATGTAAACTCCATTTTAGAAAACTTCCAAAAACTCAAACAAACACGTGAAAACGTTCGATCTCAAAACTACACAAACAGAATCAATAAAAACCTATAAAAAACCATACCATGATTCAAATGTAATCCCTCTTACAGCTTCTATCAATTCATCTAATCGAACGGATCCATCCTCATCTATTTTTTTTTTTGCTTTCTAAGCCCAAAACCTTTCTTCTGTCAAAATTGCTCTCTCTCCTGGCCTGGACAACCCTGTCCAACCACCTTTTCCTAACGCACTAAACTACTCATATTAAAAAAGAATTATAAAATCATATGAATTCCCTCGATTCAAAGCTAAAGCAATTCTCCTCTTCCCTCTCCAAAGCCTCGAAAAAAATTCATGCCGTCTCTTTTGTCTCGCAACGTATGCCAAGCCAATCCCCTTCCTCCCTCACGCAAACCTAACTTAAACGTCTGCAGATAGTCAAAATGCGGTCCTATCTGACGTCAGAACCGATCTTGAGAAAGCTCAGCAAATCGTACGCCTTTTTTTTTTTTTTAGCGCCTCAGAACAAACAAACACTCATGAATCCACCAGATAAACGACATAAGGGCTATCGCTGTCACCGACGAGAACCATACCCAAGAATATCTAGCACTCGTCAAACAAAAAGAACAAGAACTTAATGAAGTAAAATCACATATCAACTCCTTTTACACACAGCAATCTCAGCCTGAACATCTATCTGTAAACCTGCCTTTTAACCACTCAGCCTCTGAACGCGATGAAAAAAATATCGGGGTAGAAATAGATGCTAGTCATGCAAGACTTCTAGCTGTCCAAGAAAATTTGGAATATATCAACTCACTTGCCAATGAATCTCACGATATTGGCTCGAACACATTAGAAAGCCTCCAGATGCAAAGAGAACGCCTCCTAAATGCGAATCAGGGCCTCGACCGTATCGAAAGCCATACTACACAATCAACCTCTGCTCTGCACCTCATGAAAAGACGTGTTATGACAAAAAAAATAATCCTATTCTTCATCATCTTTTTACTTATCTTCGCAAATATTATGGTCATCGTCGTCAGATGGATCATCCCTCTTTTTAAAAAAAAATAAACATCCTTCCGCTCCCCTCTCTACATATGTCCTTCTGCCTTCAAATAAAAAAAATGCCCTCAATAAAAAAAATAAAAATCCTAGACCCCTTTTGCGTCGTCTTAATAGCTTCCCTTCAATTTCTTTTGAATTCCGTCATCGACGAGAAATGAAGACAAAATCGAGGTTACATAAGCGAACGAAGGATGGCCAAACTATTAAAGATCCCCCCTCACACTCTCTTGCATATGAAGAGACCTCTCTTCCACCCACCTCTCAGTCCCGTCGATATCTCTCCAGTTTCGCGTGCAATACAAAACAAATAACCGAACTTTCGCCCGTATGAAGCCTCTACAAAACTATATCCGCACCTCGCATGCACCCATACACGCACTATATGTGCGCAACCTGCCCTACAGTTTTTTCTCCCCTCCGTCATTGTCTACGATTTCTCAGAGATATAAGCTCTAACTTTCTCTCTGCTCGCATTTCTGCAGAATGCGGACGAACAGTTTGTTTCGCCCAAGCGAGCCAGGTCAGACTCCAGCGGAACAGATTTGGGAGGCGGTGCTCTCTCAGAACGGCGCCATCCATCGACAAGATTCGACGTCTCGTGTCGCACCGAAGATTCTGTCGACGCCTGCGACGAAAACCGTCTCGGGCATACTGGATCTGGTCTCCAAACTGAGATGGACGACGAGGCGAGACTGCGAAAAGGCAGAGAGTACATCAGCAGGCTCGTCCAGGAGCTAAAACAGGACCAAGGGCAGTTGAGTGAAGTGGCTATTTCTGAAAAGATTTATCAAGACACTGTACGTATAAAATTTTGGCGGGTGTCAAATTGAGTTAGATGATCCGCGGATGGAAAAATGACCATATTTGCTTGGCGAATTGCTATTTGGGGCCTTGAACATCAAGCTGAAGAAAAAGGGGATCATACCTTATCGCAAGGTAGCGAGTCAAGTACGTGCGAAATTATATGTGTTCGAGAGAGAATGACGGGCTGAAATTGTGTTTTTTGGGGGGTCTAAGCTGGAAGGAGTGGACATGAACGGATTGAGGGTGCAGAGACTGAGAGGGCACAAGTTGCCGGTGACGGCGGCGGTGATAACTGAGGACGAAGAATGGATTGTGTCCGCGGGTAAAGATGGGCGCATTGTCAAATGGGATACGAGAACTGGAAAAAAAGTGGCGATTTTAACAGCTGCCGAAGAAAAGGGACACGTGAAAAAGGTGTTAGTGTTGGCGGTGTCGTCTGACGGCAAGTTATTGGCGTCGGGAGGTGAGGACAACAAGGTGAGTATATGGAACATGAAGAGTGGAGAGTTGAAGGATACGCTGAAAGGGCACAAAGAGGCGGTATCGGTACGTTTTTATTACTTAGTAGAGTGAGTGGGGAGAAAAAAAGAGGGCTGACGAGAGAGAAAAGGGGTTGGGGTTTCGAAGAAAGAGTCGAGATTTATACACGGCTAGTTTTGATAGGACGGTTAAGATATGGGATTGTGAGGAAATGGCATACGTGGACACGCTATTTGGCCATCGAGGACCAATTCACGCGTTAGACGTATTAGACCAGGAGAGGTGTGTGACGTGTTCTCAAGACAGAACGGTTGCGGTGTGGAAGGTGGCAGAACAAATTAGTTTGGAACTGATTGGTCCGAAGTACTCGATAGAATGCGTTTCGTTGTTGACTGAGGATCGGTTTGTTTCCGGAACACAAGACGGGGCAATACAATTATGGACGTCGAGCAAGAGAAAATACGAATATCAAGTTGAAAGCGCGCACGGTGCTGGGACATCTGAGCATCCGAATTGGATTACGGCCGTGGCGTGTATGAGGTTTACTGATTTGTTTGCAAGTGGAAGTGCGACAGGAGAGATTAGGTTTTGGAGGGTTGTATTTAAAGGAGGCGAGGAGTCGGCTAGGAGGTTTGAGTTGGTCAACTGTATGCGAGTTCCTGGCGTGATTAATTCGCTTCAGTTTTCGAATTCTGGGTCTAAGTTGGTGGTCGGAGTGGGTCAAGAGCATCGGTTTGGAAGGTGGTTCAAGGTCCAGGAAGCGAAGAACGAGGTTTTGGTTATTGATTTGCCTGTTATCAGAGGATAAAAGGAGGCTTTTAGAAGCAGCGGAGGGGGGTTAAAGGGGGGTTTTTGGGCTCGCTCGAATATTTTTGACATGTTTTGTACGCAAATTTCGCATTCTTTTAATGAAAAGGGGGTGGATGGTCATATCCACCCGATGAGTTCGTGGACTTGTTGTAGGGTTTTGGAGGCGATTTGGTTTGCTCGATCTGCGCCGCGAAGGAGGATGTGTTGGAGGTGAGCCTCTTCGTTGCGAAGTGAGTGTATTTTTTTGGAGATGGGGTCGAGTGTGGAGGCGATGGCGTCGGTGAGGGAGCGTTTGAATGTGAGTGTGTCATGGTGGGCGTGACGTTGAGTGATAGCGTCGATGGGTTCATGAGAGAAGGCGGAATAGATACGGAGGAGGTTGGCGAGTTCTGGTCGGCGAGAGGGGTCATATTCGATCCCTCCGAGAGAGTCGGTTTTAGCGCGTTGGATTTTGAGCGAGATGGTATCGACAGAATCGGAGAGGTGGATGCGGCTGAGGGGGGACGGGTCGGACTTACTCATTTTTTTCGTGGCGTCTCGGAGGCTCATGATTCTTTTGGAGGGAGTGTGAATGGTTTGAGGAAGCGGAAAGAAATCGGGTTGGTTGAGGGATGCACAGAAGGTTCGATTGAATTTGGAGGCTAGAGTTCTGACGAGTTCAAGGTGTTGGAGCTGATCTTCTCCTACGGGAACATGAGTTGCTTTGTATAGAAGGACGTCAGCGGCCATTAGTACAGGATAGGAGAATAGGCCGGCTAGAGCGCGGTCGGAGGAGCTTGCTTTTTCTTTATATTGCGTCATTGATTTAAGGTCGCTCATGCGCGTTATACAGAGGAGGATCCAAGCCAGCTGGGCGTGTCCTTGGAGTTGGCTTTGGTTGTAGAGGATGGTTTTATTTGGGTCGACGCCGCATGCGAGGAGCGCAGCGGCTGTATTCAGCGTTTTTGTCGGGAGTTCAGAGCGGGTCAGGGAGTTCGGGACAGTTAGCGCGTGCATGTCCACGACGCACAGAATCGGAGTGGAGGAGTTGTCTTGTATTTTTTTCCAATTGGCGAGGGCGCCTAGATAGTTTCCGATGTGGAGTTCGCCGGTGGGCTGGATGCCTGAGAAGACGGCGGCAAGGGTTTGGTCCTGTTGGAGAGAGGGAGAAGAGGGGTGTTAGGTGGTTGTCGAGGCGGGTGGTTTTTTTTGGCGGGGTAGGGGGACGTGCGGGAAGTGCGGAGAGAGGCGGTTCTGAGGTGGAGCGGGCGGTCGAGCGACGGCGCGTTTTTGGAGGCGGGCGCGCTGGGCGCGCGGTGCGGATGGGGAGCATAGGAGAGAGAGAAAATGCGCAGATTATGTTTTTTTTTTTTAGAAAGGTGACGGTTCGCAGTGTGCTAAGGCGTTTTTTTTGAGTGACGGTTCGCAGTGTGCTAAGGCGTTTTTTTCGAGTGACGGTTCGCAGTGTGCTAAGGCGTTTTTTTAGAGTGACGGTTCGTGGCGTGCTTCTAAGGCGTCGTCGAGGACGAGTTTGGAGGATGCGGTGAGCGAGTTGGATAGGGACGGGCGGAGGTCAGGTGGGATTGTGTGGAATATGGAATGGATGCAGAGGAGGAGTGGAGATTGGTGAAGGAGAGACGGGTGTTTCTGCGGGAGTTTTAGGAGGTCTAGGAGGAGCGCGGGAGCGTGTGGTTGGAGTTTTTTCGGAGAGGAGTGGGATATTAGGAGGAAGAGCGAGGTGACGGAGTGTAGGCGAGGAGTAGGGGAATAGAGGAGGAGGAGTTTTAGGGATTGGAGGAGGAGAGGGAGGGAGAGAAGGGAGGCGGGGAGTCTGTATGAGAGGAGTGACGAGACGAGGTGGAGGTGCGAAGCGAAGAGCGATGGGTACAGAGGGATGGATACGAGTATGGAGGACAGGAGAGGTCCGAGCAGGGTGTGGGGGAAGGGGAGGGAGGTGCGGCGAGCGGCGAAGGTCAAGAGTTTCAGCACGCGTAGGAGGAGATGGGTTGGCGGTGGAAGTGGCTGAGTGACGGAAAGAATGTTGGAGAGAGAGAGGAGGAAGGAGGGGAGGAACTGGATGGAGGAGAGAAGGGAGGGGGGGGGTGAGGAGGAGGCGAGATAAGAGTGAATGGTCTTGGTAGTTGGAGATTTTGACGGATGAGAGTTGGTGGTGAACGATGGATGACAGGATGGGTGAGTGGGAGGGGTGGAGGGATAGGCGTTGAAGGAGGAGGGAGGAGTGTGTGGAGGAGGGGGAGAGGTAGGGGATGGACAGGATGGAGGAGAGCTGTTGTTGCGTGAGGGAGAAGGTGGAATGGGTGGAGGGGATAAGGAAGAGAACGGTGTCGAGGAGCGAGGGGGAGGGAGAGGATGAAAGGGAAAGAGCGAGTTGGAGGGCGGATGCGTGTATGAGGAGGTATGGCGGAGGTGGGGGTTGTCGGAGGAGTCGGAAGCACTCGAGGGAGCGGGAGTAGGCATGGAGGAGCGGAGCGGAGAGAGGGGTGGAGAGGAGGGGGACGAGGGAATGGAGGAGGTTGAGGAGGGGTGGGTGGAGGTGTGTGAGTGTGTGTGGTTTGAGTTGGTGGCGTGTGTAGTGGAGGTTGTGTTGTTGTGCGGTGAGGAAGTAGCGATGGGAGAAGGTGGTTGAGAGTTGGGAGGAGGAGAGAGCGGCATGGAGCGATTCGAAAACGGAGTGGAGGAAGGAGGGCGAGGACAATAGATCGGGTGGGAGCTGGAGGAGGAGTTGAACGGATGCGGAGTGGCGGAGGAGGGGGAGAAGGAGTTTGGAGAGCGCGGGAACGGAGTCGAGGTGCGCGCGGACGAGTAGGGACAGTTGTTGATGGGAGAGGAGCGTTTCTGGGCGAGGGGAGAGTGGGAGAAGGTAGGAGAGGGCGAGGAAGAGAGGGGGGGAGGGGGTGTGTGTGTATGCGTGTATGAGGGCGGTGAGTGTGTGGTGAAGGAGTGGAGAAGAGAACCAATACTGAGCGGGGAGGGAGAGGATGAGTTGGACGACGGAGTCGACAGAATGCGAGGGTGGCGGGAACATGGAGGGAGGTGGGAGGGGTGGGAGGAGGGGTGGGGTGGGGTGGGAGGGGAGGGAGAGGAGGAGGGAGAGGAGGCAGGAGAGGAGGGGGGAGCGAGGTGGTTGGAGTTCGTGGAAGGAGGGGTTTGAGAGGAGAAGGAGGGAGGTGCGTTTGAGTTGGGAGAGGGAGGGGTTTGAGGAGAGAGAGAGGGAGGAGATGATGGACAGGGACGAGTCGAGGAGGTGAGGAGATGCGTGATGAGAGAAGACGGGGAAGTGGCGAGACAGGAGTTTGAGAAAGTGAGACCAGTACTGAGCGGGAGGTAGCGCGAATTGAGAGGGGGAATGAAGGAAGGAGAGGAAGGAGGAGAGTTCTTGTTGTACGAATTGTAGGAGTGGTTGAAGTTCTGGGTGCGTGGGGGGCGAAGAGAGGAGGGAGGACGGCAGTGAGATGACGTGCGAATGGATCTGGCGCAGGCGATGAAAGGCGATGGTGGAGAGGATAGTTTTGAGTGGGTAGTTGGGCGGGTGGTTGGGTGGCTGGGTGTGTGCTAGGAGTGTGTGTACGGATGTATGGTTGGATTGGATTAGTGAGAAGTAGGGGGTGAGCGTTGGTTGAGAGAGGGACAAGAAGGAGTGAAGGGAGTGGTAGAGAGAGAGGGCGTGTTCGAGGGTGGGAGAGGGGGGCGAGGTGAGTTGGGAGCTGAGGGTGGGCAGGAGGACGGGGGCGACGATGGAGTGGATGAGTTGGTGTGCGTGAGGCGAGCAAGAGGACAGCGTGATTTTGTTGAGTGGAATGTGGTTGAGGTAGAGGACGAACAATTGCAATGGGAGGTGGTGCGAGGTGGGTGAGGAGAGGGAGAGGTGGGAGGCGATTAGGAGCCATATGGAGTGGATTTGGTTTTGTGGGAGTGAGGAGAAGGCGGATTGGAGGGAATGGAGAGGGAGTGGGTTGAGGAAGTGCGAGGAAGGAGACGATTGAAGGACGGGACAGAGGAGTTGTAGGAGGGAGTCGATTTGCCGGAGAGAGGAGTAGGTGTCGAATAGGTGAGCCAGAAAGGAGTCGGAAGACGGAGGGCAGTAATCGTGTTTCCACAGAAGCGGGAGGATGGACTGAATGTGCGAGAAGACGATGGAATGGTCTATAGACAATATGGCGTCTAGTGACGAATAGAGGAGGGACTCTTGGAGTGGCAGTTGTTGTTGAAGGAGCGGTTGGACGATGAGACGGTCGGTCAGGGACGAGAGGATTTTTGTACGATGCAAGATGGTGTTTGTGTCAGGTTGGAGGTGGATGGACGAGTAGAGAGCGAGGAGCTGCTGGAAGGTGTCGATTGCGTCCGTGTGGGGGAGACAGGGGATGAAGGTGGACAGGAGGGCGAGAAGGAATAGCCAGAGCATAGAGGCTCTTTGCGATATATCTTGTTCGCATGAGGAGAGGAAGTTGAAGAAGGCCTGAAGGATGAAGGGCAGAGTGTGGCATTTGTGCGCGTAAGAGTCGAGGAGAGCGGAGAAAATGGCGGCAGTGTAATTTTTGTTTTTTGACAGGTTACTGTCATTGTCGGCGTGGTGAAGGATGTGCGGTTCTGCCGATGAGAGGGGCGAGAGCAACGCCCTGAAGTGCGCGTAATGTGAGCTGTGGAAGATGGAGCTCTGCATGAGGGCGTCTAGCCTTTTTTCGATGGATTGGAGCGGCGAGTTTGGGAGGTTGCACAACGCGTGCTTGAGACTGAGTGCGGGTCGAAGGAGTTCCTGGACGAATTTGGTGTATACGACTCTTTGAGCGGGGATGGAAGAGGAGTGGGAGAGGCAGAGGCGAATGGAGTCGTCGATTAGGCGAGAGAGAGAGGAGAGAAGCTGTGAATTGACGAGTGACAGTTTTTGGGGGTCCGCGGCCGCGGTGGCGGCCAAGTTGAACAGCGAGGACAGGAACAAGTAGAAGTCGTGCAGGGTGGGCTGGAAAAATTGCGGGTGAGGGAATAGACGGAGGAGAGTTTCTTTTGAAAGTTGGAGAAGGGACAGAAAGTCTTGATTTCTGGAAGGGGCTTTGAGAGTTGGAGGGGGTTGTTGTTGGAAGTGGGCGAAGACGTGTTGGTACACGCTCGCAATGACCGACAGGAATGAGGGGGGTAGGTTTGAGTCATCGAGAAGGCGTTCATCCTGCAGGAGTTGCAGGAAGAATTTCCACATTGAAGTTTCTAGGAAGTGTGGAAGTCTGTGTGTGTTGGTGAGTGGGGGGGTTGGAAAATGAAGTTTTTTTTTTGGGGGCGTACTTGGTTTCGTAGTGGGGGGAAGCGCGAGGGTGTTTGGTTGAGGAGCGAATAAGGCATTTGCTGGCCCATTGAAACAGGAGGGTATTTTTTCTGGGGATGAGGTAGTGATGGCTGTGGAGGAGCTTTTCCGCGGCATCTAGGTTTTCGGAGTAGGACCCAGAGTGAAACAGTTTGTGGAGGAGGGTTTCGGTTCCGGGTTCGGTGAGTGGGGTGTCCATGTTGAGTAGGGGTAGAAAAAGGTGATCAAAGATTTTTAAAAAAAATTTTTTAAGGGGGATGTGAAAAGGGACAGATTTATTGTGGTTGCTATTTTAGAATACCTAGTCTCTCGAGGATGATGACGATGACTTGCACGATCGGGGAAATGATCCCGAGGGCCAGTATGATGTAGGAGATAAAGTCATAGTCGAGGAACTTGAAGCTGTAGATGGTACTATGTCGGCCGAATTCCTTGAGGCACTTTTTTTTCGTGGCGAGTTGCAGGATTGCAGGAGCGAAGAAGGTGATGAAAAACCCGAACACGCTGGAGATTTGCACGATAACGCCTAGGTCTCGGATGAAAGACGATAAGATGATGGGCGGTATTGAGGCGACGAGTCGAAGGGCAATTTTGATGAGTTTGCTGTCGCGCATGCGGACGCTGGCGGGGAGGGCAGAATACAGATTCGACGAGAGGGTGACGCTGTTAAGCGGGTATGCGGATACGATATCTATGATGGGAAACAGGACGACGACGGCGGAGATAATTCTTGCGTAGACGGGAATGTTTTGTCCGTTAAAACCGGCACCAGTGTAGGTGATCCAGTTGAGGTTGATCATGGGAAATGCGTTTGTACCGAAGTAGGCCGATGTGATAAGACCGACGAGGGCGTACATGAGAAAGGTCGTAAAGAGAGCGAATGGAAAGACCCAGCGGATCCGGTGTTTATTTTTGATAGGCTGAATGACACCTGGAACAGAGTGGTGACAAAGTTGAGCGAACACAATCGTTGCGTAGATAATTGGGATGCCAGACGGGACAAATGAGTCCGTGAAGCTGCTGTAAGGTTTAGAATCTATGAATAACGAGCCGTAGGGCATAGCGAAGAGGGCTATCAATGTAGTGATGACGATTATAAAAATAGTGACGAAACGAAAGATTGTGAGTGCTATCTGGAGGATCTTTTGTTCACTAATTTCCAAAAAAGCGATTGGTAGGACGAGCAGGAAAAATATCACCAAGTACAAGTTGTACGACAGCAAACATGACGGTTCGATTTGTGACGCGTACACATTACAGTAGATCTCAGTTGTAATACCAGGGAAGGGAACGAGGGTCACCAAACTAGACGCAACGACAGTAGAGTAGCTCAGCAATGCAGTATACATGAAAAGAGATATAATAGTCGAATACGCGTTTGACGCCCATTTGCCCACAGCCACATCCAGCATTTCATTAATTTCGTATTTTTTGTTTGACAATAAGAACAAATTTGGATCGTCATCGGACATGTATTCGTTCACATTCCTTCTCCTACACAACGCCTGTACTCTCGCTTGCGACTACTCACCACCGGACCCACCTCACAGGGTTTTTTTTAAGTTTGCTTGTTAGTGAAATGGCTTTCTTTCTATAGGACACAATCCTGTCTCGACTTTTATCTTTGCGCTGTGCTTTAGGAACGAGAGTTGGGCACCCTGTAGCCTGCGTACCTCCACCAAAAATAGCGCGCTCACTATCAAAATTGCCGTCGACACAAACATCATCAAAGTAGAGAGCACCAGGCCCGCCCGCATGAACGCGTATGAAATTTCCAATATGCCCACCCCAATTACATAGTTAATCGCCACGCAGTCTTCTCAAAAGCAGTTAGCGCAAAACATAAAGGGAAAAAAAAAAAAAAATTCGTACATCCAGTAAGGTTAGAGTAGTACTTGAAATCCTTAGGCGCCTCACTGAGGAGAATGGTTAGAATAGAAGCTCCGTAATTCCCCGTGCTCTTACACAGGTAGGCGTCTCATACCTATTTTGCGACGGCTTGACGTCTTCCGCTTCCACGACCTGCATAACCGTAGACATGAATGGCACCCTCCATACTGAAAAAAAAAAAAAAGCTTTGTTGCGTTTGTGTATAGAGTCGGAATTTGACGGGCCTTCGGAAGGGGAACGAATCAGGCACTTCGGGGTGTCCATGTAACGCCTAGGGGGGAGGGGAAGGAACACGTCTTTCGGCGCGAAGTCACCCTTCTGGCGACGCCAAACGAAATGAGACATGTCAATCTATTGTTTGTCACGTCTCACACGTCCCCGTCAAATTCCAACACAACTCCTCCGACACGGACGCCACCTCTCCCCTCTCGGGAATGCGAAAACTTTCCCAAACTCATTTTCGCCCGAGACCCGCACCACAATCAATTCAAAACAACCACTAACTCGCCCTTCTCGAATTCCAACCACCTTTGTCTTTTTTTTCGTCAAAAAACGTCCCAAACAAAACCCCCCTGCATGCACCCTAAGCGCCCATTCTCACGCATTCTGTCTTCTCCACCACCGCCTCAAGCACGCAAAATAAACGTACCGTAAACCCCCACACAAATTGACGTACACATTCATGTATGCGTCTGTTCCGCCTACTTAAAAACGTCATCAATTATGAACCGATACCTGAATTGCGTCCCTAAGCTTGGTGCTGTACTGCAGGTACGTCTCATGCAGCGCTGACTTGTAGATTCGATTCTCATTCGATGTGTACGCCAAGTAATCTACCACAAAATTGTAGTGCACCTTGTCCGCCACGACGACAGACCCTCTCTTGATCAGGCCCTCCTCTTCCATGAGCCTCAAGTCCGGCAAATACAACTTCCCCACGTGGTCTATGAACAGCAGGTCCACATGCTCGATGCCATACTTTTCCTTCAGCTCCATTATCGCCTTTGACGAGCTGCTCAGCACCACCGTACACTTATTCGACAGACCCGCGAAGCGAATCAGCTCTCTAGATATCGCCACGCACAGTGGCGATATCTCTATCGAATACAACTTCGCATCCTCATCCAACAGACGCGCTATCCTTATTGCTGAATACCCAAAATGACCACCCAACTCGACCACCACCTTAACGCAAAATCGTCAGCGCCACGCCCAAGCCAAAAACACCCCAACTCGCACCCTCTCTCACCTTAGGCTTGTGGTGAATTACTATATTGTCAAGAATTAGACCCTTCACATCTCCAACACACATCAACGGAGAGTAATTCCAACCGCACTTGTCAACCGCCTTCAACACGCTCTCCGGGGAACCCTCCTCTCCATTTCCATACACGAAATCCAACATCGATTCCACCCTGGCCCTGTGACTCCACCAGCGGTAGTAGATTCCCCTCGCCATTTGGCCAATTCTGTCCTTCATAAGGAAAACTGTACTGATCAATGCCGCCCCCCCCAGCGCGACAGACGCTAGCACAACCACACTCTGGCGGTCTCGCCTCACCATCTTGTCAATCTTGTCCGAGTAGTGCAGCATTTCTTTTTAAACAACTTCCTTCTTTTTTTCCTTCGTGTCTCCCTAAAAAAAAATACACTCCCCCCAAAAAAAAAAAAACAGACCACAGCAAGCTTGCGACCATGCACAATATCCGCCACCAAATCCTCGTCCTATCCGGAAAAGGCGGCGTTGGCAAGAGCACCGTCTCCGCGCAACTCGCCCTAGCGCTTGTTGACCAAGGATACAAGGTCGGCCTCCTCGACGTCGATCTCTGCGGACCGAGCATTCCAAAAATACTAGGATTATCAGAGATGTCCGCATACAACTCGCAAAATGGGTGGGTACCCGTCTATACAGATGACTCCAAACAATTAGCTGTCATGTCCCTCGCCTTCCTGTTAGAAAACAAAGACAGTCCTGTCATCTGGCGAGGCCCTAAAAAACACTCTATCATCAAGCAATTCATAGAAAACGTCGCGTGGGGGCCACTGGACTTCCTGGTCGTGGATACACCTCCTGGCACCTCAGACGAGCATATCTCAATTTGCGAACTCTTGGCAGGCTATTCTCCCGATGGCGCTATCGTCGTCACCACTCCCCAACGCGTCTCCACCGCAGACGTGCGCCGAGAGATCACCTTCTGCCAACAGGTCAACTTGCCGCTCCTTGGCATAGTTGAAAATATGAGCGGATTCGTGTGCCCGTGTTGTCAAGAAGAAACAAAAATATTCTCCTCAGGCGGAGGACAAGCGCTCGCCAAACACCTCAACCTGCCCTTTCTCGGCAAAATACCAATCGAACCGGCCCTGTCTTCCGCCTGCGACGGCGCAAAACCACTCAAAGAACTCAAATCCACGAGAGCCGTCGACGTCCTCAAGAAGTTCGTCGCGGATCGTTATCCTCTCGGTCTCGACAGCGCCAGCCCAACCACTCCCGCATAGTGAGTGTGCGCAAAAGTCAGTAATTCGTTATCTCACGCGTGGGTAGACGTGAAGGCCCCCCCCCCCGAAAACGTCAACCGCTCCTAACATAAACCCCATACCGCTCAACAACCCCACCCAAGACCATCGCAAAAATCACCACCCCCCCTAACGTCCAAACCGCCATCGACGTCCGGTGAAAAAATTCGTACAAGCAACGCGCGCGACATGTCAAAAAAATCATAACTCCCAAAAACTTTTTTCACCGAAAAAAAACAGTGTACGCATGGCAGACTAACGGAGCAACATCCCATTCGTCGTGCAACCTCAGCCGGAAACTCAAAAGCGCCAGGCCCTTTCATTGAGCCCCCAACTCTTAACCCTAACCCTCATACGCACCATACCCCCGGCCACCCCCTCGGCATACATGTGCTGCGTGGGTGGCCAGCAAAGAGTTTTCGCGTTTTCTCTCGAGCGCACGCCTCTCAAAAAAAAGCGAGCTCTGGACGAAACCTGCGCGCCTCCGGCTCAAGGCGCATGTCTCTCTCCCAGCAGGGGCTCACCCCGACAGAATTGGAAGGGTGATAAGGGCGCGACGCTTCCCTGTGCCCCTGCTACCCGTATCCCAACGGGCTAACGAGGGAGACCGTCGACGACCACCACGTGGGAAGTTGCTTGCCTGCGTACGCCCCCACTTGAAATCACAAAAGAAAAAAAAAAGTTTAACATAAGCGTTTATAACAACTTTTTGTTTCCGTGTACCGGACAAAAAAAGTTTTCTCCTTATCAATGAGAGCCCCTTCGCTGGGTCATCGTCCATATGCGCACGGTTTGATCATCGGAGGCGGACGCGAGAACATGCTTACGAGTCGGATGCCAAGCCACGCTGTTCACTACGAGCGTGTGCGCGTCGAGGTTTATGACAGACGAACTCGGCCGATGCCAAATGTAGACCAGAGCATCTTCCGAGCCAGATGCGAGGTACTGGTCACCTATACCGCCTAGAGCGGCTCTAATTATGAACCTGGACTGCTTTTGTCCCGTGTAAGCTTCCAGCTGTTTCTTCTCGTGAACATGATAGACGAGTATCTTTTGTGTATAATGAGATCCCAAGAAGGGAATGTGTGTGGCAGTAGTGGTGACGGTGAGGTGCTTCCCATTGTGCGAGAGTGAACATGAGGTCAGCAAGACATTCTCTTCTATGAAGTGATCTACGCCGGAACAAGGCGCGGCCTCGAGAGGAGAACGGAGACTTTCTGCATTTGAATCCAATGTGTTCAACACCTCTTTGACATTCATCCAATTGATCCGACAGTGTTGATCAATGGCAATCAGATACTCACCGTCGGGAGTCACGACTATATCGTTCACTCCCGCCGTTATCCAACTGTGAAAGATGAATCTGCCGCATTCCGAGCGTCCGTGGGCGTCTATGTCCATCACCTGGTCGCCGACGGAGGACGTCTCTGGATCCGAAGGAGAGCTGCTCTCCTCAGCATTAGCGGAGACTTCGGAAAGAGACGTCTCCCCTTCGTTTGTCTCTCGGCAAACCTGAGGCGCCTCAGATGTCGGCATTGCTCCATCCACTGAACCGGACTGTTCAGATCGCTGCTTGCCAGATAGAATCAATGATAGGGACAAAAGATGAATGAATCCGTCCAATCCGGACACAAAAATCCCGTTCCCGGAAGGCGTCCAAATCGCGGCGGACATCGGCAAATGAGACTTTCCAGGATACGCGTAAGTTGTTGGGGCAGAATCCTGATGCAAATCCCACAATGCAAAGTGGTGGTAATAACAAATCAAAAGTGTATCGCTGTTCGGATGCCATGCCAACGAAACCACACCGTCGTTTGTAGGAGAAGGTAAAGTGCTCACATATTCCAGTCTCGAGTAATCCTCGTCTATGTCACCGGCTTTCGGATGATCCAAAGATGACCTCCCCTCGGCAACGCTATTCGCAACCTCACTCTTGTCAATAACTTCTCTGTACACAATCACTATTCCGTTTGACGCTCCAGTTGCCAACAACTTTCCGTCTGCCGAATATTGTATCACGTGCACCTCTGCCTGATGGTCCTCCAATAGCTGTCTCTGCTTCAATTCCACCCTCAACGGACTGCATCGGTGGTCCTCATACAAATTTACCTTTTTGTAACGCTCCTCACCCCTTTCTTCATGACTCTCTCGGTACTCACACTTCTCCTCCTGGTATTTGATCGCTTGCTTCAATAGCGCCACCAGCCTTCCAGATGGAACCAACATCGGCTGCGGCATGCACTTTTTAATCGCGTCCAGCAGCACACTCCTCGACTTCCCCTTAGCCCCATCCCACTGGGCGTGGGCAAACAGCTCCTCCTTAGTCTCAGAAAACATCAGACACCTCGCCAAATCGTGCACCAATTCTTTGTCCACCGACAGCAGTGCTAACTCGTCCCTCAACAAAGACACCGCCTCCTCTGTCCTTCCCAATTCCAACAATTCTAAATACCTTTGACGACCTATGCTGTAACGAATCGACTTCAAATCCTCGTCTCCTATCTTAGCTATCAACAACAACTCCTCCACTCTATCCCATTCACCCGACAGTGTACACCTTCTAATCTCGTTCACAAGATCACTCTCGAACACTATTCTAGCCTCCTTCTCCAATTCTAGACGAGACCGACTTTTTTTTCGCCATACACACCGCACAAAAAACGTCAAACATCAGCACAACGCACACAAAAAACAAACGCCCCACATGCTCTCCTTCCCACCTCTCAAAAAGACAACAGCCCAACTACCCCTATACCCCACACGCCTAAACAAAAAAGACAGACGCATGCGCGTGTACCATACAATTAACAGTGTACTCGCGCGCGTATTTCGTACACGAAACCTAACTGATCTAACTGATCCAGCAGTAACTTGATTAATTGGCCCCGACAAAACAAGTCCTCAAACCTAGAATCTTGGGCTGCCCCCATATCTTGCGCGTCAGAGACGACAGGGTCGCAGACCTCTGCAACCACGCGAAACTTCTGCTTTGTATTGATGGATATCGACTCTTCTTTAATGCTCGGTGGTCTCTCTCTCTTATTCGACGATTTGTTAGACGGTAACAACGTTTCTGCCTCCAGTTTAAAGAATTATCTCAGGTAAAACCAGGAAAAATGCTAAAGTAGCACAACCGCCACGTGTCTATCAAATTGCCACGTCAATGACGAAAATTAAATTCAAAATGTACAAAACGGAACTATTGAATTTTTTTTTCCCACATCCCCAAAAGCATAAAAATTTGAAGCGTCGTATTCGCAACGCGACCTTCTGTTACCTTTGTAGAACACCCGTGGCCTAGGCAGCACTTCTTCAGTCAACAAAACCCAAAAATAAACTCACCCAACCGACTCGAAACCCCCTCTCACTTATCTAAAAACTCTGGGCCCCTGTTATCGTCTATGGGCCAGCTTTGTACACAACAACATACACATACCCACTACACACAAAACATTCTCTCCCCTACAAAAAAACGCCCCACCCAGCAGCAGTAATGGAACATGGCAAGTGCCCTGAAACAGAGGAACCGAATTTGGACTCATCGTATGCCTTTTCTCCGGGACAAGACATTGAGAACCTTACTTCACACATTCAGTACCTAAAACAAAAATTGAAAGACAATCTTACTGGATTCGATTGCGAATTTAAAGTAGGAAATATGACGAATCTACTCCCTCTCCCTCTTATAGTGCTGACCTCTTTACGCCCTATCACGTTCGTTCATGCGAATTTGCGATAATCATTACAGTTCATCGAAAGCCAATCTACAAAACTCAACAAACCTAAAGATTTCACTGCTGCTTTTCACCTAGAAAACTTTCCCAAGAATAGGTATAAGAACGTTTTGCCTCGTACGTTCCCTCTCTTGGGCTCCCTGCTTGCTTCGAATTTTCACGCTGCTAAGGCGCCACTGACTCCACCCATCTCCCTCTTTCTGTGTGCATCTAGCCGACAAAACCCGTGTAAAACTTCAAAATGAGACCAACTGCTCTGATTATATCAATGCCAGCCACATTGTCATAGAGGTATGATGATGACCGTAACCTGGAGGTTCTACCAAACTCCCTCTCTCAACACAGTCAATTGACACCCCCTCTCTTTTCTGCATGAGGAAACAAACCACGAAAAATAACAGTACGAAAATATCTACAGGCAAAAATACATCTCAACACAAGGTCCCGTCCCAAGTACCGTGCCGGATTTTTGGAGAATGGTATGGCAAAACGATGTCAGAGTCATCGTCATGCTAACCAAAGAGGTCGAATCAGGCAGTGTACGTACAGATAGTATGATCTCCTCCTGTACACATACATGTTCGCTCATGCATTTCCCTCTGCAATAAGATCAAGTGCGCCAAATATTGGCCTGACTCAAATAGCATAACCTACCAAGATATAAAAGTAGTCCATTGCTACACTCGCGATGCGAACCCAGATATACTTACTAGAATCTTCAGAATCGAGCATTTAGAACCGGGTACTGGTCCGCGTACGCTCATACACTATCAATATACAGAGTGGCCAGACCATGGGCTGCCCTCTTCGACAAAGCTATTTCTTGAGTTAGTCCACAGGGTCAACCGACATTCTGGCAAAGAGCCTATCCTCGTACACTGCAGTGCTGGAATTGGTCGGAGTGGCACTTTTTGCACTGTTCACTCTGTTGTAAATATGATGCGCAGATATGTCGTTGCCTTCAACAGTCTTCCAAAACTCAATATCGTAAAGACCGTCCTTTGCCTCAGGTCTCAGCGACCAGGGATGGTCCAAAACAAAGATCAATACATGTTTTGTTACTTTTCCATCCATGAAGAATACCTCCGTTGCAAAGAAATACTAAGCAGTTTGTCTACACCCCCTCGCAAACAAAAATCTTGACAATAGGTCGGAAGTATGCATCTCAGTTATAGAAAAAACTCTTGCAGTCTCAAAATGTATGCCGTGTAAACCAGGTGCGGGAGGCAGGAAAGCCGCTGTTCCGTAGCATATATATTTTGTCGTTTAAAGATAGACGTAATTTTGCTAAATTCTGTTCTGGTTTTTTTTTTCTGTTTGACAGCTTTAGGTTACGCTAAGTTGTTTTAGCATTATCTGAGTACCGAGATTCGTGAGAAGAGTGCATAGTACTCGAATTTATAGGTTTAAGTCGGATGCAACAGTCTGATCATCAAGAACAAGTACGGAGAAACAGACGCATTGAAAAAAACGCTTGTCATTTGCTAATCAAAGGCTTTAGGTTTCTGGTATCTCTTCAGCAACACAGAAGCCATTTTTCGTTCGAAGAGATGAAAGTGAAACGTTTACGCATAGCAAGGTCTGCGATACGAACCCTCCCATGCAGAATAGCCACGATATGATGATCGAGGAAACAGACGAGACAAAAAAACATCCAGAAGGAACAGAACGGACATTGTCAATCCAATTCTTGCAGGAGGCCTATGAACTTTTCAGGGCACATCCCACAGATAAAGAGAACATATTGTGGGCAATTGACTTTTGCAGGAGAAGCATAATCAGTACAGATCTAATGCTACAACGTGCGTAAATTCAAAGGGGTTGATCTTTTTTTTAAAAAAGCAATAATTTCAAACTGACAGTTTTTCACAGAAATGGTTAATGAAATGGTTAATACTATACAAAACTTAGTGCAGGGGCTAGCATCGCATGTCGTCGAAGCTAGGTGTAGAAAGGTACTAGGGCTGCTAGATCAGTTGAGGCAGGATGAGATGACAAACATGGAGCTGGAAAGAGCGTTAGGCGCAACGCATGACATGTCTCATGAATTGTTAGAAAAAATAAGGTCTATCATTTCGACGACAGACAATGTGCCACTAGAGGCGCGGCAGCATTTGAAAAATACAGGTCCTACAACACTGACACCATCTTATACCGACT
Source organism: Schistocerca gregaria (assembly GCF_023897955.1). NCBI lineage: Eukaryota > Metazoa > Arthropoda > Insecta > Orthoptera > Acrididae > Schistocerca > Schistocerca gregaria. The sequence goes on along the minus strand of NW_026062795.1, from coordinate 174 downwards.
CTGCAAATAACACCAAGCTCGAAGCGGTGCCGCCTTCTCCACACAAATTGACGACCACATTGTAGCAAAATTGTTCAATTAAAAAACATGTTTTTACCCCTAAATCTACATATGTGTGTATCTGATTCTTGGCGATACATGCTTTCGAATAGGTTGAATCTGTCTCGCGTGTGT
>NW_026062794.1:22500-29009 GCF_023897955.1 Schistocerca gregaria | reverse complement strand
AACACTAGATCGCGTGTTCAAGTTGTCCCTTAACCTAACTCAAGTTGTCCCTTAACCTAACTCAAGTTGTCCCTTAACCTAACTCAAGTTGTCCCTTAACCTAACTCAAGTTGTCCCTTAACCTAACTCAAGTTGTCCCTTAACCTAACTCAAGTTGTCCCTTAACCTAACTCAAGTTGTCCCTTAACCTAACTCAAGTTGTCCCTTAACCTAACTCAAGTTGTCCCCTTAACCTAACTCAAGTTGTCCCTTAACCTAACTCAAGTTGTCCCTTAACCTAACTCAAGTTGTCCCTTAACCTAACTCAAGTTGTCCCTTAACCTAACTCAAGTTGTCCCTTAACCTAACTCAAGTTGTCCCTTAACCTAACTCAAGTTGTCCCTTAACCTAACTCAAGTTGTCCCTTAACCTAACTCAAGTTGTCCCTTAACCTAACTCAAGTTGTCCCTTAACCTAACTCAAGTTGTCCCTTAACCTAACTCAAGTTGTCCCTTAACCTAACTCAAGTTGTCCCTTAACCTAACTCAAGTTGTCCCTTAACCTAACTCAAGTTGTCCCTTAACCTAACTCAAGTTGTCCCTTAACCTAACTCAAGTTGTCCCTTAACCTAACTCAAGTTGTCCCTTAACCTAACTCAAGTTGTCCCTTAACCTAACTCAAGTTGTCCCTTAACCTAACTCAAGTTGTCCCTTAACCTAACTCAAGTTGTCCCTTAACCTAACTCAAGTTGTCCCTTAACCTAACTCAAGTTGTCCCTTAACCTAACTCAAGTTGTCCCTTAACCTAACTCAAGTTGTCCCTTAACCTAACTCAAGTTGTCCCTTAACCTAACTCAAGTTGTCCCTTAACCTAACTCAAGTTGTCCCTTAACCTAACTCAAGTTGTCCCTTAACCTAACTCAATTTGTCCCTTAACCTAACTCAATTTGTCCCTTAACCTAACTCAATTTGTCCCTTAACCTAACTCAATTTGTCCCTTAACCTAACTCAATTTGTCCCTTAACCTAACTCAATTTGTCCCTTAACCTAACTCAATTTGTCCCTTAACCTAACTCAATTTGTCCCTTAACCTAACTCAATTTGTCCCTTAACCTAACTCAAGTTGTCCCTTAACCTAACTCAAGTTGTCCCTTAACCTAACTCAATTTGTCCCTTAACCTAACCCACGTTGTCCCTTAACCTAACTCAAGTTGTCCCTTAACCTAACTCAAGTTGTCCCTTAACCTAACTCAAGTTGTCCCTTAACCTAACTCAAGTTGTCCCTTAACCTAACCGACGTTGTCCCTTAACCTAACCGACGTTGTCCCTTAACCTAACCCACGTTGTCCCTTAACCTAACCCACGTTGTCCCTTAACCTAACCCACGTTGTCCCTTAACCTAACCCACGTTGTCCCTTAACCTAACCCACGTTGTCCCTTAACCTAACCCACGTTGTCCCTTAACCTAACCCACGTTGTCCCTTAACCTAACCCACGTTGTCCCTTAACCTAACCCACGTTGTCCCTTAACCTAACCCACGTTGTCCCTTAACCTAACCCACGGTTGTCCCTTAACCTAACCCACGTTGTCCCTTAACCTAACCCACGTTGTCCCTTAACCTAACCCACGTTGTCCCTTAACCTAACCCACGTTGTCCCTTAACCTAACCCACGTTGTCCCTTAACCTAACCCACGTTGTCCCTTAACCTAACCCACGTTGTCCCTTAACCTAACCCACGTTGTCCCTTAACCTAACCCACGTTGTCCCTTAACCTAACCCACGTTGTCCCTTAACCTAACCCACGTTGTCCCTTAACCTAACCCACGTTGTCCCTTAACCTAACCCACGTTGTCCCTTTGCCTAACATAGTTCACTGCTCGGAATCTCTGGTGTCGTTGTTATCCTCATGTAGATGTCTTGCGAGTGTTGCTTACTTTCCACATATTCCTGCTATCCACTGTCAATTGTACTGCAATAGGACTATATCGCCGACCCCCCCCCTCCCCCCCCCTCTGTCCCCCTCTGTCCCCCTCTTTGTGTCTCTGTCCTCTCAAGCTGGTCGGTCTGGCGTTTGAGTGTTAAATGAGCCTCGCAGCTGTTCAGTTGCATTCAGATGTCGACGCCCTCAGTGTACGTCGTGGTATGGTCTGTGTCCATTGTCCGCTGATGTCGTACGCGTAACCCACACGCTGTACCGATCATCGGTCGTTACGTACAGAGTGAAGTAGTGTGATACGTGTGACCGTACGCTGGCTGTGCCCAACGGTGTCGAATCTCAATTTCCATATGTTGTGCTTGATGCTACTTGTCTCGTCTCCCAATAACAGCTAGGTTGCACTGTGGTACGCCGTAGAGGCGTGTGGGAGGAACGTACGAACGCATTGTATGTCACCCTGGGTCGCTGGGGGTGGTGGTGCGGTGAGTCAGGTCAGGTCAGGTCAGCGTGAGCCGTCTGATGTAGTGACGCGTGTATTCCGACTTTGTCGTATTGCCTCACACAAAGTGCTACCCTGGTGGACCGCGTTCCATATCTGGGACATGCCGCAGATGCCGGTTGACAGTGGATCGCGGAAGGTACATCGCATACGTGCGCGGGCCACCTTCCACGTGTTCTCTTCTGCACATGTCGCAGTGTGTATGTGGTCTGATGTAGCGTGTCGTGACACATGACATCCTGGCATGCAAGAATTGTTGAATTCGCAAATGTAGGTGGACATCTACGTTTACTGCCCAAGATACGCAAATGAACTGGAAATCCGTTGTTGAGCGGTTGTTCACGCTGGAGGTGAATCTGTGATGGCGACGATCGGTACAGCTATTAACCGGTTGTTTCAGCGGTACCCGCCACATCCACACGCGTGACTAGGCCCATGTGGGTATGAAGCGATACGCGGCGGTGGCTTGGTGGGACTGTTCCCGGCCGGTGAAGGGGGGCCGCCCGGCGTGTTGGCCGCGCGCTGCGTGGGCGCACGCGCAACAGGCGGCTGGTGGGGGGCGCCGAGTGGCAGGAGCGCCAGCCGACGGGCCCGGCAGGCGGCGCAGCTACGCTGCGGCGCACCCTGCACGCGGCGCCTGGCGGCCAAAGTTGGTTCAGCCGAGCCCGGTGCGAAGCGCGGTGGACATCTGCAGTGTGCTGGTCTGATTGAGGACTGTGTGCGTTGAGGATGCGCCGCCGCCTGGCACTCGGCGCCGCGACGCCGTCTGCTGCTCGGTCGCCCCAGCGGTTCTCGCAGGTGGTTTGTATCGCAGTTGTGCGGACGTGTTGGCGCGTGCGCTGTGCTGGGAGAGTTCGCTTCTGCACCCAAGTGGGGCTTTGCCCTTGTGTGGCGCTGGCGTTGGAGCTGCCGGTCACCATAGGTGGCGCGTGTTGTCTCCCGCCGGCAATGCCACGACAGCACGCTCCCGGGCCTCTGTCGGCAGCGGCAAGCTCAGTTGGGAGCAAGGGTGTTCGCACTAAAACCGTCTACTCGCCTAACTCCGGGCGATTGCGCCTCTCTCGAAACCGACCAAGTACCTAGGACGGCGCTGCGCGCCGCCGGGACCTGAGAGGGTTTCGAGGTGTATCGTGCAGGGGAGCTCGGCCTCCTCCTGTTTGCAGAATAATTGAGCGGACGCTTGCGTGTTCGCGCGGGCCCCCGGGACACACTCCCGGGCGGCCGGCTGCTCAGCTCTAGTTGACGCAGCTCCCTGGTTGATCCTGCCAGTAGTCATATGCTTGTCTCAAAGATTAAGCCATGCATGTCTCAGTACAAGCCGCATTAAGGTGAAACCGCGAATGGCTCATTAAATCAGTTATGGTTCCTTAGATCGTACCCACGTTACTTGGATAACTGTGGTAATTCTAGAGCTAATACATGCAAACAGAGTCCCGACCAGAGATGGAAGGGACGCTTTTATTAGATCAAAACCAATCGGATTGGCTTGTCTGGTCCGTTTGCCTTGGTGACTCTGAATAACTTTGGGCTGATCGCACGGTCCTCGTACCGGCGACGCATCTTTCAAATGTCTGCCTTATCAACTGTCGATGGTAGGTTCTGCGCCTACCATGGTTGTAACGGGTAACGGGGAATCAGGGTTCGATTCCGGAGAGGGAGCCTGAGAAACGGCTACCACATCCAAGGAAGGCAGCAGGCGCGCAAATTACCCACTCCCGGCACGGGGAGGTAGTGACGAAAAATAACGATACGGGACTCATCCGAGGCCCCGTAATCGGAATGAGTACACTTTAAATCCTTTAACGAGTATCTATTGGAGGGCAAGTCTGGTGCCAGCAGCCGCGGTAATTCCAGCTCCAATAGCGTATATTAAAGTTGTTGCGGTTAAAAAGCTCGTAGTTGGATTTGTGTCCCACGCTGTTGGTTCACCGCCCGTCGGTGTTTAACTGGCATGTATCGTGGGACGTCCTGCCGGTGGGGCGAGCCGAAGGGGTGCTTTCGCGTCCCGAGGCGGACCCCGTTTAAATCCTACCAGGGTGCTCTTTGTTGAGTGTCTCGGTGGGCCGGCACGTTTACTTTGAACAAATTAGAGTGCTTAAAGCAGGCAAGCCCGCCTGAATACTGTGTGCATGGAATAATGGAATAGGACCTCGGTTCTATTTTGTTGGTTTTCGGAACCCGAGGTAATGATTAATAGGGACAGGCGGGGGCATTCGTATTGCGACGTTAGAGGTGAAATTCTTGGATCGTCGCAAGACGAACAGAAGCGAAAGCATTTGCCAAGTATGTTTTCATTAATCAAGAACGAAAGTTAGAGGTTCGAAGGCGATCAGATACCGCCCTAGTTCTAACCATAAACGATGCCAGCCAGCGATCCGCCGCAGTTCCTCCGATGACTCGGCGGGCAGCCTCCGGGAAACCAAAGCTTTTGGGTTCCGGGGGAAGTATGGTTGCAAAGCTGAAACTTAAAGGAATTGACGGAAGGGCACCACCAGGAGTGGAGCCTGCGGCTTAATTTGACTCAACACGGGAAACCTCACCAGGCCCGGACACCGGAAGGATTGACAGATTGATAGCTCTTTCTTGATTCGGTGGGTGGTGGTGCATGGCCGTTCTTAGTTGGTGGAGCGATTTGTCTGGTTAATTCCGATAACGAACGAGACTCTAGCCTGCTAACTAGTCGCGTGACATCCTTCGTGCTGTCAGCGATTACTTTTCTTCTTAGAGGGACAGGCGGCTTCTAGCCGCACGAGATTGAGCAATAACAGGTCTGTGATGCCCTTAGATGTTCTGGGCCGCACGCGCGCTACACTGAAGGAATCAGCGTGTCTTCCTAGGCCGAAAGGTCGGGGTAACCCGCTGAACCTCCTTCGTGCTAGGGATTGGGGCTTGCAATTGTTCCCCATGAACGAGGAATTCCCAGTAAGCGCGAGTCATAAGCTCGCGTTGATTACGTCCCTGCCCTTTGTACACACCGCCCGTCGCTACTACCGATTGAATGATTTAGTGAGGTCTTCGGACTGGTACGCGGCATCGACTCTGTCGTTGCCGATGCTACCGGAAAGATGACCAAACTTGATCATTTAGAGGAAGTAAAAGTCGTAACAAGGTTTCCGTAGGTGAACCTGCGGAAGGATCATTACCGACTAGACTGCATGTCTTTCGATGTGCGTGTCGTGTCGCGCAACACGCTACCTGTACGGCAGTGGCCGTGCGCCGCGTGCGGAACCACGCGTGCCTCTCAAAACTAGCGGAAGTGTTGTTGTTGTGTGGTACGAGCGCTGAAGCTCTGGAGCGGCTGGCCTGCGGTACCTGGCGCCTGGCGCCGGTTTTGAATGACGTTCGCCCGAGTGCCTGTCCGCTCCGGTGTGGAGCCGTACGACGCCCATCGGCTGTGAGGCCGTTGGACACAAAAAAAATAGTGGAACAGGGGCCGTCAGACGCCTCAGTCCCGCAAATGCTACTGTCTTGAAAGAGACAGTGGGAGACTGAAAAGGAAAAGATCACCCAGGACGGTGGATCACTCGGCTCGTGGGTCGATGAAGAACGCAGCAAATTGCGCGTCGACATGTGAACTGCAGGACACATGAACATCGACGTTTCGAACGCACATTGCGGTCCATGGATTCCGTTCCCGGGCCACGTCTGGCTGAGGGTCGGCTACGTATACTGAAGCGCGCGGCGTTTGTCCCGCTTCGGAGACGTGGGAGTGTCGTGGTCGCCTGTGTGGCCGGCCGCGTCTCCTTAAACGTGCGATGCGCGCCCGTCGCCTGGCGGTTCGCATACCGGTACTTTCTCGGTAGCGTGCACAGCCGGCTGGCGGTGTGGCGTGCGACACCTCGTACAACGACCTCAGAGCAGGCGAGACTACCCGCTGAATTTAAGCATATTACTAAGCGGAGGAAAAGAAACTAACAAGGATTCCCCCAGTAGCGGCGAGCGAACAGGGAAGAGTCCAGCACCGAACCCCGCAGGCTGCCGCCTGTCGTGGCATGTGGTGTTTGGGAGGGTCCACTACCCCGACGCCTCGCGCCGAGCCCAAGTCCAACTTGAATGAGGCCACGGCCCGTAGAGGGTGCCAGGCCCGTAGCGGC
>NW_026062794.1:12500-17500 GCF_023897955.1 Schistocerca gregaria | reverse complement strand
GCACAATGGTGACGGTGACCGCTGCCTGCGGTGGCAACGCTGGGCACAGTCGATACTCGCCGTGTGGTGGAAGGTAAACATTATGCGGTACATCAGTACTTTCCTAATAGTTCGGTCGTCTCACGGCACTGCTTAGTAAATGATGCAAGGCCAAATATAGATGATTTATGCGAATGTCCCTATACGTGCTGTAAGACTGGGCACACAACGTGAATCGCACGTCAGCCAGACACTCGAACATGCACCACTCTCGGCCTGCAACGGAGACACACAATACGTAAACATCTGGAATGCGACAATGTCGAGTGCATCCTCTCTGCCACATTGCACCGTCGACACTATGATAACCAGAGCAGTAGGTCCACCTATAAAAGCACAATACCCCACTCCTCCGACAACTACCATTGCTCAGATAAATCAACACCACCAACACACATCCTACACAGAGGGGCACCAAATATCATCCCCCGCCCTCGTGTTATACCACATGAAAAATTGCAGAAGTGAGAGACACACATCCGCCAGCCTCTTGCTACAAGCATCGAACCGACGTGACGTATCTGACGGTGACTCAGGCATCCGTGTACTGCCACCACTATCCACCCCCCCCCCCCTCTCTCTCTGCCCCCTTCCCACACAATACCAAATTTAACCAACTTTATCGCTTAACCTAACTGTGGCTGTACCAGTTTATCGCTTAACCTAACTGTGGCTGTACCAGTTTATCGCTTAACCTAACTGTGGCTGTACCAGTTTATCGCTTAACCTAACTGTGGCTGTACCAGTTTATCGCTTAACCTAACTGTGGCTGTACCAGTTTATCGCTTAACCTAACTGTGGCTGTACCAGTTTATCGCTTAACCTAACTGTGGCTGTACCAGTTTATCGCTTAACCTAACTGTGGCTGTACCAGATTATCGCTTAACCTAACTGTGGCTGTACCAGATTATCGCTTAACCTAACTGTGGCTGTACCAGATTATAGCTTAACCTAACTCAATTTGTCCCTTAACCTAACTCAATTTGTCCCTTAACCTAACTCAATTTGTCCCTTAACCTAACTCAATTTGTCCCTTAACCTAACTCAATTTGTCCCTTAACCTAACTCAATTTGTCCCTTAACCTAACTCAATTTGTCCCTTAACCTAACTCAATTTGTCCCTTAACCTAACTCAATTTGTCCCTTAACCTAACTCAATTTGTCCCTTAACCTAACTCAATTTGTCCCTTAACCTAACTCAATTTGTCCCTTAACCTAACTCAATTTGTCCCTTAACCTAACTCAAGTTGTCCCTTAACCTAACTCAAGTTGTCCCTTAACCTAACTCAAGTTGTCCCTTAACCTAACTCAAGTTGTCCCTTAACCTAACTCAAGTTGTCCCTTAACCTAACTCAAGTTGTCCCTTAACCTAACTCAAGTTGTCCCTTAACCTAACTCAAGTTGTCCCTTAACCTAACTCAAGTTGTCCCTTAACCTAACTCAAGTTGTCCCTTAACCTAACTCAAGTTGTCCCTTAACCTAACTCAAGTTGTCCCTTAACCTAACTCAAGTTGTCCCTTAACCTAACTCAAGTTGTCCCTTAACCTAACTCAAGTTGTCCCTTAACCTAACTCAAGTTGTCCCTTAACCTAACTCAAGTTGTCCCTTAACCTAACTCAAGTTGTCCCTTAACCTAACTCAAGTTGTCCCTTAACCTAACTCAAGTTGTCCCTTAACCTAACTCAAGTTGTCCCTTAACCTAACTCAAGTTGTCCCTTAACCTAACTCAAGTTGTCCCTTAACCTAACTCAAGTTGTCCCTTAACCTAACTCAAGTTGTCCCTTAACCTAACTCAAGTTGTCCCTTAACCTAACTCAAGTTGTCCCTTAACCTAACTCAAGTTGTCCCTTAACCTAACTCAAGTTGTCCCTTAACCTAACTCAAGTTGTCCCTTAACCTAACTCAATTTGTCCCTTAACCTAACCCACGTTGTCCCTTAACCTAACTCAAGTTGTCCCTTAACCTAACTCAAGTTGTCCCTTAACCTAACTCAAGTTGTCCCTTAACCTAACTCAAGTTGTCCCTTAACCTAACTCAAGTTGTCCCTTAACCTAACTCAAGTTGTCCCTTAACCTAACTCAAGTTGTCCCTTAACCTAACTCAAGTTGTCCCTTAACCTAACTCAAGTTGTCCCTTAACCTAACTCAAGTTGTCCCTTAACCTAACTCAAGTTGTCCCTTAACCTAACTCAAGTTGTCCCTTAACCTAACTCAAGTTGTCCCTTAACCTAACTCAAGTTGTCCCTTAACCTAACTCAAGTTGTCCCTTAACCTAACTCAAGTTGTCCCTTAACCTAACTCAAGTTGTCCCTTAACCTAACTCAAGTTGTCCCTTAACCTAACTCAAGTTGTCCCTTAACCTAACTCAAGTTGTCCCTTAACCTAACTCAATTTGTCCCTTAACCTAACTCAATTTGTCCCTTAACCTAACTCAATTTGTCCCTTAACCTAACTCAATTTGTCCCTTAACCTAACTCAATTTGTCCCTTAACCTAACTCAAGTTGTCCCTTAACCTAACTCAAGTTGTCCCTTAACCTAACTCAATTTGTCCCTTAACCTAACCCACGTTGTCCCTTAACCTAACTCAAGTTGTCCCTTAACCTAACTCAAGTTGTCCCTTAACCTAACTCAAGTTGTCCCTTAACCTAACTCAAGTTGTCCCTTAACCTAACCGACGTTGTCCCTTAACCTAACCGACGTTGTCCCTTAACCTAACCCACGTTGTCCCTTAACCTAACCCACGTTGTCCCTTAACCTAACCCACGTTGTCCCTTAACCTAACCCACGTTGTCCCTTAACCTAACCCACGTTGTCCCTTAACCTAACCCACGTTGTCCCTTAACCTAACCCACGTTGTCCCTTAACCTAACCCACGTTGTCCCTTAACCTAACCCACGTTGTCCCTTAACCTAACCCACGTTGTCCCTTAACCTAACCCACGTTGTCCCTTAACCTAACCCACGTTGTCCCTTAACCTAACCCACGTTGTCCCTTAACCTAACCCACGTTGTCCCTTAACCTAACCCACGTTGTCCCTTAACCTAACCCACGTTGTCCCTTAACCTAACCCACGTTGTCCCTTAACCTAACCCACGTTGTCCCTTAACCTAACCCACGTTGTCCCTTAACCTAACCCACGTTGTCCCTTAACCTAACCCACGTTGTCCCTTAACCTAACCCACGTTGTCCCTTTGCCTAACATAGTTCACTGCTCGGAATCTCTGGTGTCGTTGTTATCCTCATGTAGATGTCTTGCGAGTGTTGCTTACTTTCCACATATTCCTGCTATCCACTGTCAATTGTACTGCAATAGGACTATATCGCCGACCCCCCCCCCTCCCCCCCCTCTGTCCCCCTCTGTCCCCCTCTTTGTGTCTCTGTCCTCTCAAGCTGGTCGGTCTGGCGTTTGAGTGTTAAATGAGCCTCGCAGCTGTTCAGTTGCATTCAGATGTCGACGCCCTCAGTGTACGTCGTGGTATGGTCTGTGTCCATTGTCCGCTGATGTCGTACGCGTAACCCACACGCTGTACCGATCATCGGTCGTTACGTACAGAGTGAAGTAGTGTGATACGTGTGACCGTACGCTGGCTGTGCCCAACGGTGTCGAATCTCAATTTCCATATGTTGTGCTTGATGCTACTTGTCTCGTCTCCCAATAACAGCTAGGTTGCACTGTGGTACGCCGTAGAGGCGTGTGGGAGGAACGTACGAACGCATTGTATGTCACCCTGGGTCGCTGGGGGTGGTGGTGCGGTGAGTCAGGTCAGGTCAGGTCAGCGTGAGCCGTCTGATGTAGTGACGCGTGTATTCCGACTTTGTCGTATTGCCTCACACAAAGTGCTACCCTGGTGGACCGCGTTCCATATCTGGGACATGCCGCAGATGCCGGTTGACAGTGGATCGCGGAAGGTACATCGCATACGTGCGCGGGCCACCTTCCACGTGTTCTCTTCTGCACATGTCGCAGTGTGTATGTGGTCTGATGTAGCGTGTCGTGACACATGACATCCTGGCATGCAAGAATTGTTGAATTCGCAAATGTAGGTGGACATCTACGTTTACTGCCCAAGATACGCAAATGAACTGGAAATCCGTTGTTGAGCGGTTGTTCACGCTGGAGGTGAATCTGTGATGGCGACGATCGGTACAGCTATTAACCGGTTGTTTCAGCGGTACCCGCCACATCCACACGCGTGACTAGGCCCATGTGGGTATGAAGCGATACGCGGCGGTGGCTTGGTGGGACTGTTCCCGGCCGGTGAAGGGGGGCCGCCCGGCGTGTTGGCCGCGCGCTGCGTGGGCGCACGCGCAACAGGCGGCTGGTGGGGGGCGCCGAGTGGCAGGAGCGCCAGCCGACGGGCCCGGCAGGCGGCGCAGCTACGCTGCGGCGCACCCTGCACGCGGCGCCTGGCGGCCAAAGTTGGTTCAGCCGAGCCCGGTGCGAAGCGCGGTGGACATCTGCAGTGTGCTGGTCTGATTGAGGACTGTGTGCGTTGAGGATGCGCCGCCGCCTGGCACTCGGCGCCGCGACGCCGTCTGCTGCTCGGTCGCCCCAGCGGTTCTCGCAGGTGGTTTGTATCGCAGTTGTGCGGACGTGTTGGCGCGTGCGCTGTGCTGGGAGAGTTCGCTTCTGCACCCAAGTGGGGCTTTGCCCTTGTGTGGCGCTGGCGTTGGAGCTGCCGGTCACCATAGGTGGCGCGTGTTGTCTCCCGCCGGCAATGCCACGACAGCACGCTCCCGGGCCTCTGTCGGCAGCGGCAAGCTCAGTTGGGAGCAAGGGTGTTCGCACTAAAACCGTCTACTCGCCTAACTCCGGGCGATTGCGCCTCTCTCGAAACCGACCAAGTACCTAGGACGGCGCTGCGCGCCGCCGGGACCTGAGAGGGTTTCGAGGTGTATCGTGCAGGGGAGCTCGGCCTCCTCCTGTTTGCAGAATAATTGAGCGGACGCTTGCGTGTTCG
>NW_026062794.1:0-2500 GCF_023897955.1 Schistocerca gregaria | reverse complement strand
TAACTCAAGTTGTCCCTTAACCTAACTCAAGTTGTCCCTTAACCTAACTCAAGTTGTCCCTTAACCTAACTCAAGTTGTCCCTTAACCTAACTCAGTTGTCCCTTAACCTAACTCAAGTTGTCCCTTAACCTAACTCAAGTTGTCCCTTAACCTAACTCAAGTTGTCCCTTAACCTAACTCAAGTTGTTCCCTTAACCTAACTCAAGTTGTCCCTTAACCTAACTCAAGTTGTCCCTTAACCTAACTCAAGTTGTCCCTTAACCTAACTCAAGTTGTCCCTTAACCTAACTCAAGTTGTCCCTTAACCTAACTCAAGTTGTCCCTTAACCTAACTCAAGTTGTCCCTTAACCTAACTCAAGTTGTCCCTTAACCTAACTCAATTTGTCCCTTAACCTAACTCAATTTGTCCCTTAACCTAACTCAATTTGTCCCTTAACCTAACTCAATTTGTCCCTTAACCTAACTCAATTTGTCCCTTAACCTAACTCAATTTGTCCCTTAACCTAACTCAATTTGTCCCTTAACCTAACACAATTTGTCCCTTAACCTAACTCAAGTTGTCCCTTAACCTAACTCAAGTTGTCCCTTAACCTAACTCAATTTGTCCCTTAACCTAACCCACGTTGTCCCTTAACCTAACTCAAGTTGTCCCTTAACCTAACTCAAGTTGTCCCTTAACCTAACTCAAGTTGTCCCTTAACCTAACTCAAGTTGTCCCTTAACCTAACCGACGTTGTCCCTTAACCTAACCGACGTTGTCCCTTAACCTAACCCACGTTGTCCCTTAACCTAACCCACGTTGTCCCTTAACCTAACCCCACGTTGTCCCTTAACCTAACCCACGTTGTCCCTTAACCTAACCCACGTTGTCCCTTAACCTAACCCACGTTGTCCCTTAACCTAACCCACGTTGTCCCTTAACCTAACCCACGTTGTCCCTTAACCTAACCCACGTTGTCCCTTAACCTAACCCACGTTGTCCCTTAACCTAACCCACGTTGTCCCTTAACCTAACCCACGTTGTCCCTTAACCTAACCCACGTTGTCCCTTAACCTAACCCACGTTGTCCCTTAACCTAACCCACGTTGTCCCTTAACCTAACCCACGTTGTCCCTTAACCTAACCCACGTTGTCCCTTAACCTAACCCACGTTGTCCCTTAACCTAACCCACGTTGTCCCTTAACCTAACCCACGTTGTCCCTTAACCTAACCCACGTTGTCCCTTAACCTAACCCACGTTGTCCCTTAACCTAACCCACGTTGTCCCTTAACCTAACCCACGTTGTCCCTTTTGCCTAACATAGTTCACTGCTCGGAATCTCTGGTGTCGTTGTTATCCTCATGTAGATGTCTTGCGAGTGTTGCTTACTTTCCACATATTCCTGCTATCCACTGTCAATTGTACTGCAATAGGACTATATCGCCGACCCCCCCCCTCCCCCCCCTCTGTCCCCCTCTGTCCCCCTCTTTGTGTCTCTGTCCTCTCAAGCTGGTCGGTCTGGCGTTTGAGTGTTAAATGAGCCTCGCAGCTGTTCAGTTGCATTCAGATGTCGACGCCCTCAGTGTACGTCGTGGTATGGTCTGTGTCCATTGTCCGCTGATGTCGTACGCGTAACCCACACGCTGTACCGATCATCGGTCGTTACGTACAGAGTGAAGTAGTGTGATACGTGTGACCGTACGCTGGCTGTGCCCAACGGTGTCGAATCTCAATTTCCATATGTTGTGCTTGATGCTACTTGTCTCGTCTCCCAATAACAGCTAGGTTGCACTGTGGTACGCCGTAGAGGCGTGTGGGAGGAACGTACGAACGCATTGTATGTCACCCTGGGTCGCTGGGGGTGGTGGTGCGGTGAGTCAGGTCAGGTCAGGTCAGCGTGAGCCGTCTGATGTAGTGACGCGTGTATTCCGACTTTGTCGTATTGCCTCACACAAAGTGCTACCCTGGTGGACCGCGTTCCATATCTGGGACATGCCGCAGATGCCGGTTGACAGTGGATCGCGGAAGGTACATCGCATACGTGCGCGGGCCACCTTCCACGTGTTCTCTTCTGCACATGTCGCAGTGTGTATGTGTCTGATGTAGCGTGTCGTGACACATGACATCCTGGCATGCAAGAATTGTTGAATTCGCAAATGTAGGTGGACATCTACGTTTACTGCCCAAGATACGCAAATGAACTGGAAATCCGTTGTTGAGCGGTTGTTCACGCTGGAGGTGAATCTGTGATGGCGACGATCGGTACAGCTATTAACCGGTTGTTTCAGCGGTACCCGCCACATCCACACGCGTGACTAGGCCCATGTGGGTATGAAAACACGCGATCTAGTGTATAAGCGATACGCGGCGGTGGCTTGGTGGGACTGTTCCCGGCCGGTGAAGGGGGGCCGCCCGGCGTGTTGGCCGCGCGCTGCGTGGGCGCACGCGCAACAGGCGGCTGGTGGGGGGCGCCGAGTGGCAGGAGCGCCAGCCGACGGGCAACACGCGATCAGTGT
>NW_026062793.1:0-21508 GCF_023897955.1 Schistocerca gregaria | reverse complement strand
CCCGATCGGCCCGCAGCCGTCGGGCCACGGCCGCGGGCCGTCCTCCTCCTCTCGCCTCGCCCGCCAACACCCACAGCCCTTCCAACACATTTTTTTTTTCTTTTTTCTTTTTTTTTTTCTACTTTTTTACGATCGCCGCCTGCGCAACATGGCACCGGCCGACGGAGCGCCAACCCCCCCGCCACAGGCGAAAACAAGACAACGATAAACAAACAAACAAAATAAATTACCAGCCAGCCCCAACTACAGACACACCGAATCTGCCCTCACAGCCGACCTTACACGCCTCAACGTCAAAACAAAGGTGGTTTCTTTCTTTCAACGGTTACCTTACCTTAGGTTACGTCAGGTTAGGCTAAGAAGGCGTCAGGGTTAGGTTAAGCGTTGACGTGACGTCACGTCTTAACGTAGGCGTTAAGCTAAGGTTGCGGTCACGTACGTTAGGTTAAGGCGACTTGGGGGTTGGCCTAAGGGCTTACGTTAGGTTACGTTAGTTTAGGTGGCTGCGTTAACGGCTTAAAGAAGTTTAGGAGGTTAAGGCGTCGAGGCGGCCGCACCCCCTTAGCTGCTGCGGCTCGGCCACGCCACGCCACGCCACGCCACGCTTTGGGGTTTCATAAGGTCGCGCGGCGGGTCGTCGGCACGCCGCAAAGGACAAAACTGCAAGACGACGTCGAAAAACAAACAACAGGTAAAAAATAAATAAGTAAAAATAAACGACGCCGACAGGCGGGGATCAGCAGAACGAGCAGATTCCGGAGAGCGAACGAGACACACACGCACGCACGCACACACACACACACACACACAAACCCCCCCGAGCCGAGAGAGCACAGCACCACCACGTGTCGGCCTCCGCTCACCCGACTCGGCTGGGCTGGGCTGGGCTGGGCTGGGCTGGGCTGGGCTGGGCTGGGCTGGCGGCCGGGCCGGATGCACGTGCACGTACACGTACGGCTACAGCCACTACCCGTACACAGCCGCTCTTCACGCAACACCAGCCAAATGGCGCGCCCGCGGCTCGTCGCGGTCGCAACGCCACGCCGGCACACTTTCGGCACCACCGTCTTCGCGCGCACCGCAAACAAAAACGCAGCCGACACACACAGAAAAAAAAAAAAAACAACACAGAGCGCGAGAGACGGGCGGCGGCGCACCTTTCGCCAGCCGGCAGGCAATCGACTCGCCCAGTACGACAAACGTGCACGCCACCCCACCCACCAACCAACCAGTCGTCGTCGTCGTCGTCCCGAAATCAAACAAACTCTCAAAAGGCACAGCCCCTGCTGCCAACGGACGCAGGCGCCACGCAGCTCCCTTCCCGCCACACTCGATTCGCAGCGCAACTCACCCGGCACACCGTCAAACGACGGGCTGGGCTCGCCGCATCGCCGCAACCTACACACCTTCCCCGCCACGACGCACAGCCCCACCAGACGCCCGTGCCGCAACGACACTACCGCACTACTCCTCTCGCCCTTGCCATACACGACACAACACGCCAAAAAATGAAAATCCAAATACAAACAAAAACACCGCCCCCACGACCCAAACACATGCACGGCGCGCCAACACACGCGAGGCAAGGCACGCAGCAAACGGCGTCCCCTCCGCGTCGCGCCATCAACCTACACACACAAGGCAACACCAACAACAAACAGCCAGCCAGCCAGCCAGCCAGCCAGCCCCACTCTCACGCCGCAAAAACAGAAAACACACCGAAACCGCCAAACGCCGCACATTCGCGCTTCGCACTCACCACACACCTCTCGGCATCCGTTTCGCACACAACGACGCGACGCACAATACATCATCACGGGCTACGCACGCACACCGCGACCCACTTTTTTACGACGCCCTCGCCAGAGCACACGTGCCCACGCCCACACACAGTCGACACAACGACGCAGCGCGCAGCAGACGCGGCCGCAACACATACCTCCCCGACGACGCGCCAACACCGCCAGCCACTGCTCACTCGCCCAAGCAACCCGTGCACACAACTGCCACACGCGTCCACCACGCCGCCGCCAACCACCCGCCCGCCAGGGGGCGCTCACGTCCGCGACAACAGCGCGGCACCGCCGGACCGGGCCGAACCGAGCCGAGCCGCCGCCTCCTCTCCACTCGGCACGCCACGTCCTGCTTGCAAAACACATGGCTCGTCCCTCTGTACACACAACGCGCCTGCCTGCGGTCGCCGCCGGCATCTATCTACCTGCGCATCGGAGCCAGGCCGGCAAGCCCACACTTAAATAATGCACTTCACCAGCCAAACAAACCCACTCTTCCTTTCTTTGCACAGCGCATGCAACAGCAGCCCCAGGAGCCGGGCCCGCCGCCAGCGTCTCCTCCTCCTCTGGGCACAGCCAGCCAGCCGTTCCCACCGCCCCGCCCCTGCTCTGCAGAACAAGAAAAAACGAAAAAGTACCAACACACGCACCCAAAGCGTAAGCCAGACAAGACCAGCCTCTCCAAGGCCACACACACGCAAAAAAAACAAAAAAAAACAAAAACACTACAACAAAATAAAATAAAATGAAAAAGAAAAAGCAAGCTGTCGCCTCGCCCCCGCCCGTCCCCCCACCCCACCACATTCGCCCCCCTCCGCTTGTTTTCCTTTCTACAATTTCCCTCTTTTCCACCCAATATCCCGCCGCGGTTTACGGGCACCGGCCGATTTTGCGCCCGCCCACATGTGTGCCTACTCCCCACCACCATTCCCTCCGCAGCCCGCAGCCCGCAGCCCGCAGCCCGCAGCCCGCTTTTTCCCCCCTCCCTGCCCACACCACACCACACCACACCACACCACACCACACCACACCACACCACACCGACGGTGCTGACGTCGACACGCACCCAAGACAGGGGCCACGACCGTCTTTTTTCCTGGGCCCATCCCCGCACCGCACCTCCTTCCAATCATCAACGCTGTGGCGCCTGTGTCCGCGCGAGACGCGTGCGCGCCGCCTCTCTCAACATCCGTCCGCCGGCCGGCCCGTTTTTCGGCCCCCAGGCCATCCGTCAACCACCACTGCCCCTGCCCGCCCCGCACCACACCACACACACCGCTGCTTGCCCCGGCCGTTGCCACCAAAGGCGCCAACCGCAGCCCGCGCGCGCCAGAAAGAGATGGCAAAACTACAGGGACCCAGCCGACCGACGAAAATCAGAGCAATTGGCCGGGAGGATCAAAAAGAGAGCTCCGAAAACCACCGTAGCGAGGCGTGGGAGGAAACGTTACGAGAAGCAGGAAGGGACCAGGAAAAATTCTGGAAATTTCTTAAAACTCGTAAACTAGACACGAAACATCTACATCTACATGGGGAAGGAACGACCCCACAGACCGAGCTGAAGCACTGGCGGATTCACTAGAAAGGCAATTCCAAGCACCAGAAGCGGTAGATGACGAAACTGATGACCACCAGGAAATGGTACTCAGAAGGGTAAAACCGCATCCTAAGTGCCCCGATCAGAACATCTTTCACAATCCAATAAACGCAGAAACCCCGTATCTTATCACATCACAAACATACACACATCCTAAGAAGGCATCAGGCCCAGATTCCATCAAACCGCAACTACTACATCACCTACCTCCAGCAACTATCAATTATCTATCTAACATCAATATATAATGCTTGCTTCAGACTAAACTACTTGGAAACAGGCCCGAGTCATCACATTACCAAAGCCAAACAAGGACTTATTATTTCCGCAAAACTATAGGCCAACTTCCTTGGAAAGGTTCTCGGAAAGCTCATTCAAACTGAACTGAAGAAATTCAATTCTTAAAGGATAACAACATAATCATCCCACAACAATTCCGATTCCGCGAAGAACACAGCACCACCCACCAGGTGACCAGACTAGTCGAGCACATATGTCAGGCCAGAAACATTAGACACAGTACTGGAGCAGTCCTGCTTGACATTGGAAAAGCATTCGGATAACGCCTTATCTACAAGCTCCACCAGTACAACTGCCCCATCCACATTATTGCTTCTTTTCTCCGCAACAGAGCATTCTATGTCCATGTACCAGGAGCGGCAAGTAACACTAGATCCATAGAGGCTGGAGTCCCGCAAGGCTCAGTGCTGGGGCCCATTCTCTACTCAATATACACAAACAAACAGCTGGGAGGACACTTGTCACTATTTGCAGACGACACTGCAGTCTACCGCAGCAGTTCTAACCTGCAATATAGAGTCACAAAAATAGAGCAACACCTACAATCCATCCAGAAATGGGCTAACCAAAAAAACAATAAACGCGGAGAAAACCCAAGCAATACAATACGATTCACATTCAAAAAGAATACCTCCTAACCTGCATATACGCCTCAGAAATAACAATCTTCCATGGTCAGGCACAATAAAGTATCTAGGCATCAAGCTGGACAAGAGGTTGACATTTAGAGACCATGTTACACACGTTTGTAACAAGGCTGCAGCAGCAATATTCAGACTGTACCCAATCATCAAAGGAAACAGAATAAATATGCGCGCCAAAAAGAAAATCTTCAAAACCGTCATAGGAACCAGCCATCACTTACGGCTCTGAAAAATCTCGTCAATGGCCGCAGACACCAAACATAACAAGAGTAAAAAAGGGTGCAGAACAAATACTTCAGAATTACTGCTGATGCCGGCCGGTACCAGACAAACCGAGACATATACACAAACCATAACATACTCAATCAAAATCCCGGAAATCATCCAAAGAAAAATCCATAAAGTTTTTTTTTTTTTTTTTTTTTGTTTTTTTTCCACCAAACCACGGATTCGAACCACCCACTCATCAGAAATCTGGGACCAAAATCCACCCGACCCAAGAACGACATTTCCCATCACGACAAAACACCACAAACTACAACATACCATGATAAACAAAAATAAAATACAAACACCATAACACTCACTCAAACAAACAAACATCTACACACACCCAAGAGACCCTATCATCCCATCATTTTGTTACCCAACATAATCAGACAGAAGGCAGGGATCAAGGACAGATCCGGTCCTTCGAGTACAGGGGGTAAAAAATACCCATCAGACCAGCTCTCTCTCTCTCTCTCCTCCTCGCTTCTCCGTGCCGACGCTGCCCCGCACACGCGTTCGCGTTCGCGTTCGCGCTCGCGTTCGGCCGACACCACACGACAGGTCTTTGGGGCCCCGCCACTGCGCACACGCACGCCTCCTCCTCTTCCTTAGTTCTTTTTCGCTTTTCTTTTCTCCCCCGCCCCCCGCTCTCACCGCCACATCATCCCGCAACCCTTGGGGCATGTTTCCCAACATCAACGCGCCCCAATTCCACTCTCTGCCCGTGCCGCACTCTCCACTTTGCTTCTCCCCGTCCCCTACACACACGACTACCGAAACCCCGGTTGACACACCTTCTCGTAGGACAGGGGTGCGTGCGTGCGTGCGTGCGTTGTCTTGACGGTGACAGCAACAGCAACGGATCCGTCCATCCCATTCCCCCCCACTCGGTAAAGAACCATGTTCAACCCACACTACACAACAAGGGGGGCACACACGAACGCGAAAGAAAGGGCAGGGCAGGGGCAACTATCTCGTACACATTCTTCCTCAGAACCCACATATCGCATCAACGAACGGCAGGCCAATTGCGGACTCAGCCGTGTCAGGCAAATCCAACCCAACCAACACCTCCCACGGAAACCCTGACACTGATCCAGCAGTACGTCCACATACATCGCCACACCAAATACGGGTGACGAGTGAGCAACAAATGGAACAATACACAACAAGGGCTGACCTAATAAAAACTGCACGTCACGTCATACCTTCCAGACAGACGCAGTTCCGACGGGACGGCGGAACCGTATACGTACCTTTCAGCCACAACAACCGACCGACTGGACACGCCCGCGTCTCCAGCCAGCCAACCACCAGGGCCACACAGCCCGCAAGTTTCAGCGTCAACACTTCTTAACGTACGTTGCAAACTTTTCAAAACATTGCCACACACACACACACACACACACACACACACACCACGAAAAGCGTCAACCTCTCTCACACTGGATACACTCAACACTTTTTGTCGGCGGAGCTTGAGGGCCAACGGTTGACACACCCCCACCGGCCACACAGGTTTCCCTTTGAAAATTGCAGTGACGGAGGAGACGCGGCATTACGAGAGGGTTGTTTCCGAGAGCGCGAGCTGGACGGAGCTGCGGCGCCGCCGCCGCCGCCGCCGCCGCCGCCGAGGGGTAATGAACGCACGCGATGCCGCATGACAGCCCATCACCCAAAGTTTCACCCACAACTGCACAGGTCGCACCCCCTTTTCGCGCCATACTAGTGTCGATCGTCAATTACAGCTGACGGTGTTCGCATTTGCCACTTGACGAGAGGGGGGGGGGGGGGGGGAAAAGAAAACAAACATCTGACACGCCATGTGTTTCTCTCTCTCTCTGTTACATCTAGGTCATTCGGCAGCCACTGTAAAAAAAAAAAAAAAAAAAAAAAAAAAAAAAAAATATTTTTACGACATGGTTGGGTAAGTGATTTAAAGACAACAATTGTGGGTCACACACCATAGACCATTTCGATAGTGTTCTTGTTCTTCTCTTTTTCCTTTTTTTATCGCTCAATTGAAATCAAACCTGGGGATGATGCAATGCTGCGATATGGCACAACCGTCGTCCATTGTACACAACTCGGGAACAAAAAGAAACCAATTCAGGGAACGTTCGTTCCTTCACAACGTTTCTTTCAACGCACTTGGTCTTTACCATCCTGTATATTCAACACACATTTCCTTTCATCAAACTAGGGCATTTCCATAACAGTATTTGCAATACTGCTTCTTCGACGTCATTTCACCATCTTAACTAGAGACAAACAAACAAGAAAATAGCAAAACAGCCTTGAGAACCCCGTCCACCAAATTTCAGTTAGCACGGCATCCAAGATTCTTTTCCGGGGAGTGCAGTGCAGCTGACGCTGCTCAGACCATATACCGTCGCCAGTCTCACTCAACTCTTGCGCATTCCATTCTACGCTACGTGACTATGCAAAAATGAATGAATCAAACCCGCCCAGAGAGCGTCTTGTGCGAGGGGACACACGATATAGAGAACAACAAAACACACAGGGGACACCACCACAGTTGGAGAGAACGTTTCCACCACGGCAGCCGCGCCGTTACGCGCTTTTTTTTTTTCCTCCCCCCCACTGCACACCTCCGACACCACGGGAACGTTCACCGTCCCGTTGCCCTACACTGGCGTTTCTTTTCAACCCCCCACCCTATTCCTCGCTCCCCGGACATTCGACCGATCACAAAGTGCAACCTCTCGTTACCGTCGGGTGCCCCTCTTCATCCCCGGGGCGCCAACAACAAAACAAAAACACCACCGACGCCGTCGTCTCGCGTCACCTCACTCAACTGAGCGGAAAATACACGTACATCCAGAATGACGACACCGCCTCCAGACGTCAGACGTCAGGTCGAAAGAGGGCACCGTACGTCGTGGCGCGTGGTCTCCTAACTCACCTCGCGCGTACAAATACAATGCAATGCGTGTCTCCTCACGTTCACACACACCTCCACGCTCCACTTTTACGTCGCCCAACCAACCAACTACTAACTTAACCCACCCGCTCGGCGTAGAAGCAGCTGTAGGCGGCAACGTGTTTCTCACCCTCGCCACCAACGGTGTGACATCCGACAATCGCGGTTTGCTTTCCGTTCCACACCTCCGGCCATACCATACAAAGGGGACAAAAAAAAAAAAAAAAATATATATATCAAACAAGCCAACTCCAGCGATCCGCCCCCCTAACACCAACACGTCTCGAAACACCCACGCCCACGACCCGGCTGTGGCCTAAAGTGCGTATCCCAACGTCACACCAAAACCAAAGGCGCCGGCGCCGCACCACACCACACCACAAGCTACAGCTACAGCTGTGCCGCCCGTCCACCCGCTCACAACAACAACAACAACAACAACAACAATTCCGCCCTTCCCGCAAAGGCATTTTGGTGGCCCTGAAAAGGGCCGTTTTTTCTTTTCTTCGCCGCGCCGCGGACGAGCCTCCTATTTCCAAGAGCCACCTCCTTACTTGGAGCTCGTGTACTTGGTCACCGCCTTCGTGCCCTCGCTCACCGCGTGCTTGGCCAGCTCGCCAGGCAGCAAGAGCCGCACAGCGGTCTGGATCTCGCGGGACGTGATGGTCGAGCGCTTGTTGTAGTGCGCCAGGCGAGAAGCCTCGGCCGCAATGCGCTCGAAAATGTCGTTCACGAAGCTGTTCATGATGCTCATCGCCTTCGAAGAGATGCCCGTGTCAGGGTGCACCTGCTTCAGCACCTTGTAGATGTAGATGGCATAGCTCTCCTTCCTCTTGCGCTTCTTCTTCTTGTCGCCCTTCGAAATGTTCTTCTGCGCCTTGCCAGCCTTCTTGGCGGCTTTCCCGCTAGTCTTGGGCGGCATCACGAACAAACAGGCAGGCAGGCAGGCAGGCAGGCAGGCACGCGCAGTCAGTCAGTCAGTCAGGCGCTCCGCTCCAGTCAGCGTCTCCCCACACAGTGGCACCCGCCGCACGCCGCCGCCGCACCTTTACCAGCTCGCCCTGCTGCGGCCGCCGACCAATGGGGCGCGCGCGCAACCGGCCGCCGCACCCGAGCCCATAAAGGACCCCCACCCCGCCGGCGCCGGCACGCACTCCGCTGCTCGACTCGCTGCGGCTCGCACCGTTTGGGGCGTTGTGCTTTTTCTTTCTCGCTTCTTTCCAAACTAGCCCATCGCCATGTCCGGACGCGGAAAGGGAGGCAAAGTCAAGGGCAAGTCAAAGTCCCGCTCAAGCAGGGCTGGGCTCCAGTTCCCGGTCGGCAGAATCCACCGCCTCCTGCGCAAGGGAAACTACGCCGAGCGCGTCGGCGCCGGGGCGCCCGTCTACCTCGCCGCCGTCATGGAGTACCTCGCGGCTGAGGTGCTCGAGCTGGCCGGAAACGCGGCCCGCGACAACAAGAAGACGCGCATCATCCCGCGCCACCTGCAGCTCGCCATACGCAACGACGAGGAGCTCAACAAGCTCTTGTCGGGCGTCACCATCGCACAGGGAGGTGTCCTGCCCAACATCCAGGCCGTCCTGCTGCCAAAGAAGACCGAGAAGAAGGCCTAAAAGAGAGACAGCGCAATCGGCAACCGCCGCGTGCTCCCTTGGCACGCAGCGCGCCATTTGCCGCCTCGGCTCAAAAAACAAAACACAATCGGCCCTTTTCAGGGCCACCACACAAACCTACGTCCAAAGCAGAATTCCAGTCGTTCGTCGCACCACTTTTCTCTCTCTCTCTCTCTCTCTCATCTCTCTCTCTCTCTCTCTCTGTGTACGGTTTTTTTTTCCTTCTTACACACACAGGCGCCGCCATCTTGTACACACGTACTTGGCCACCTCCTCCACTCAACTCCACGCACGCACAGTCTCGCGACCATTAACCAGCACACGTGGCGCACAACAACACACCTCAAAAATAACCCCTCGGCGCTCAGCCGCGCCGCAACACACAGCCCATCCACCGACAAGAAGCATACAAGCAAAGAGGGAGGGGAAGGAAGGAAGGAAGGAGCTCACACAACGCAAGGGCACGCTTCCTTCCCTCCCAACCGCACCGCACACCACGTCAAAAAAAACTCCAAACAAAACTAAAAGGCCAAGTAGACTAAAAAGGAAAAGAAAAACCAGCAACACAGACTCTTTCGCACTTTTCAACTTCCGAACACTGTGGTGGCCCTGAAAAGGGCCGTTTTTCAATCTATCTCTCTTTCCTTCCTTCGGTCTCACACCGCCTAACCGCCGAAACCGTACAGGGTGCGCCCCTGCCTCTTCAGGGCGTACACCACGTCCATGGCCGTCACAGTCTTGCGCTTGGCGTGCTCAGTGTACGTCACCGCGTCGCGGATCACGTTCTCCAGGAACACCTTCAGCACTCCGCGCGTCTCCTCGTAGATCAGACCAGAGATGCGCTTCACGCCGCCCCTGCGCGCCAGGCGGCGGATCGCGGGCTTCGTGATGCCCTGGATGTTGTCGCGCAACACCTTGCGGTGCCGCTTGGCGCCACCCTTGCCGAGCCCCTTTCCTCCCTTGCCGCGGCCTGTCATTCTTCTTCTTCAAGCGTCTCAACCACAATAATATAAAAAACAGAAAGCAAGGCAAGCTCCTCACCCGGCGCTAGCGAGTCGGCTACGGTTGTGGCGCCCAGCGCGCGCGCCGCCCCCCTATATAGACTCTGGGGCCCCGCGGCCCGCCCTCCCCTCCCCCCACCACCGCGCACCGAGGGCATATAAGCGCAGCACCCGGGGCGCGCGGGCCCGTTGTCAAGGCAGCACCGGACGCCGTCGCGCACGCATATCCTCCACGCCGCATCCGCATCCGCATCCGCATCCGCAGTAGCCATGGCCCGGACAAAGCAAACGGCCCGCAAGTCCACCGGCGGAAAGGCGCCGCGCAAACAGCTCGCCACCAAGGCGGCGAGGAAGAGCGCGCCCGCCACCGGCGGCGTCAAGAAGCCCCACCGCTACAGGCCGGGCACCGTCGCCCTGCGAGAAATCAGGCGCTACCAGAAGAGCACAGAGCTGCTCATCCGCAAGCTGCCATTCCAGCGCCTAGTGCGCGAGATCGCCCAGGACTTCAAGACCGACCTGCGCTTCCAGAGCTCCGCAGTCATGGCCCTGCAGGAGGCCAGCGAGGCCTACCTCGTCGGCCTCTTCGAAGACACCAACCTGTGCGCAATCCACGCCAAGCGAGTCACCATCATGCCCAAGGACATCCAGCTCGCGCGCCGCATCCGCGGCGAGCGCGCCTAAACCCGCACACCGCCAAACAAACAAAACGGCCCTTTTCAGGGCCACTAACGTCTCTCCGTCGCGAGCAAAACTTTGTCGGTCGCAACGACTAGTTCCCCACTCACTCTCCAGTCCAGTCGTCCCACCCCCGGCCCGGCCCGGCGCCGCCGTTTCCAAAAGAAAAAAAAAAGCACCGCACCGGCCGAGCCAAGTCGCAAGCGTCAATAGCGCCACCCACACAGGCCACGGCACAAAACGTGACGCCCGGAAAGCAAAGCCAAAAAAGACTATTCCAAAACCACCACCAAGACAAACAAACAAACGCGGCGCAAAATAAATAGGTAGAAATAATAAAAGTAAAATACACTTTATGTAACACCAACCGCGGCGCCGCCGCCCACGCCCGCCAACGACCCCACAATCCAACCACCATCCACACATGAAACAAACAAACGCCAGCAAGCAAGACAGACAGACAACAAGGCAACCGACCGACCACGACACGACACGACAATCAACACCTTCCCGACGTGCTTTGATGGCCCTGAGAAGGGCCGTTTTTGTTTTTGTCCGGGACCGCGCGACAGCCTCTGGTTGCGCGCCGGCCACCAGGCGACGGTGTCAACCGCCAACCCTTCCCTGCCCTTTTTACTTCTTCTTCTTGGGCGAAGCCTTCGCCTTAGACGGCGTCGCCGTCGCCTTCTTCGGGCGCGGCGCCTTCGGCTTCTTCGTCGGAACCTTGGCGGCCTTCTTCGCCTTCGACGGCGACTTGGCCTTGGCCGGCTTGGCCGCAGCCGCCTTCTTCGCACCCGCGGGAGCGGCCGACGCCGCAGACGCCTTCTTGGCGGCGCCCGCCTTCCGACCGGTCGCCGCCTTCACGCCGCCAGCCTTCTTTGCGCCGGCCGCACGGGCCCCCTTCTTCTCCTTGCTGGCCGGAGCGGCGCGCTTCTTCTTCGCACCACCGCCGCCACCACGAGCCTTGCCGCCCTCGGCCGCCCCGCCGCCGGCGCCGGCAAGCTTGAAAGAGCCCGACGCGCCCTTCCCCTTCGTCTGCACCAGCTCGCCAGCCACGACGGCCGACTTGAGGTACTTCTTGATAAAGGGCGCCAGCTTCTCCGCGTCCAGCTTGTAGTGCGCGGCAATGTACTTCTTGATCGCCTGCAGCGACGACCCGCCGCGCTCCTTCAGACTCTTGATGGCGGCCGTCACCATCTCAGAGGTGCGCGGGTGCGCAGGCTTGGCGCGCGGCTTCTTCGCAGACGACGCAGACTTGGCCTTCTTCGTAGTGCCGGTGGCGGCGGGTGCCGCGGCAGTCTCGTTCGTAGCCGCCTGGTCTGCCATCTTTTGCCTGTTCTCTTTTCTTTTTTCCCCTTGCTTTCGCTTCCTTCTCTCCTTCGACGACGCACAACAGCGAGGGGCGCGCAGCAGAGAATAGCCGCGCACGCGCCTGGCCCAGCCAGTGTCGCGGGCGGGCGCGGACGGCCGAGAGAGCGGCCGCCACTCGGCGCGCCGCCGCGCCGCCGCGCCGCGCCTCCCGCGCTTGCTACCGCCCAACGTCCGACAGCCTGCGCGGAGCAGCCCCCAACCTGCGCCGCAACCACCCGCGCCATTCAAACCACCGAGGATGGGGCTACACACACCGACACCACGGTCGCCAACCAGTCGCCGCGGCGGCGCCGCAAACCACGGCCAAACTGCAGCCACCGCGCGCCACAGCCTGGGTCGGCCCGCCGAGAATCGCCGCCCCCGCCCAAATGCCGCCCCCACAGCCCCAGCCGACGACCCGCCACAATGGCCAAACCTTCGTCAAAACTCCCACACCGTCGCCGCGGCAGCCCGGCCACCGCGGCCGGCGCCACAGCCACACGAGCCGAGTCGTGCGGCGATGACGGCCGTGCACAAACGCACCTCCGCCGCCCCATCGCCTTCCGCCGTTTTCCCGATCGGCCCGCAGCCGTCGGGCCACGGCCGCGGGCCGTCCTCCTCCTCTCGCCTCGCCCGCCAACACCCACAGCCCTTCCAACACATTTTTTTTTTCTTTTTTCTTTTTTTTTTTCTACTTTTTTACGATCGCCGCCTGCGCAACATGGCACCGGCCGACGGAGCGCCAACCCCCCCGCCACAGGCGAAAACAAGACAACGATAAACAAACAAACAAAATAAATTACCAGCCAGCCCCAACTACAGACACACCGAATCTGCCCTCACAGCCGACCTTACACGCCTCAACGTCAAAACAAAGGTGGTTTCTTTCTTTCAACGGTTACCTTACCTTAGGTTACGTCAGGTTAGGCTAAGAAGGCGTCAGGGTTAGGTTAAGCGTTGACGTGACGTCACGTCTTAACGTAGGCGTTAAGCTAAGGTTGCGGTCACGTACGTTAGGTTAAGGCGACTTGGGGGTTGGCCTAAGGGCTTACGTTAGGTTACGTTAGTTTAGGTGGCTGCGTTAACGGCTTAAAGAAGTTTAGGAGGTTAAGGCGTCGAGGCGGCCGCACCCCCTTAGCTGCTGCGGCTCGGCCACGCCACGCCACGCCACGCCACGCTTTGGGGTTTCATAAGGTCGCGCGGCGGGTCGTCGGCACGCCGCAAAGGACAAAACTGCAAGACGACGTCGAAAAACAAACAACAGGTAAAAAATAAATAAGTAAAAATAAACGACGCCGACAGGCGGGGATCAGCAGAACGAGCAGATTCCGGAGAGCGAACGAGACACACACGCACGCACGCACACACACACACACACACACAAACCCCCCCGAGCCGAGAGAGCACAGCACCACCACGTGTCGGCCTCCGCTCACCCGACTCGGCTGGGCTGGGCTGGGCTGGGCTGGGCTGGGCTGGGCTGGGCTGGGCTGGCGGCCGGGCCGGATGCACGTGCACGTACACGTACGGCTACAGCCACTACCCGTACACAGCCGCTCTTCACGCAACACCAGCCAAATGGCGCGCCCGCGGCTCGTCGCGGTCGCAACGCCACGCCGGCACACTTTCGGCACCACCGTCTTCGCGCGCACCGCAAACAAAAACGCAGCCGACACACACAGAAAAAAAAAAAAAACAACACAGAGCGCGAGAGACGGGCGGCGGCGCACCTTTCGCCAGCCGGCAGGCAATCGACTCGCCCAGTACGACAAACGTGCACGCCACCCCACCCACCAACCAACCAGTCGTCGTCGTCGTCGTCCCGAAATCAAACAAACTCTCAAAAGGCACAGCCCCTGCTGCCAACGGACGCAGGCGCCACGCAGCTCCCTTCCCGCCACACTCGATTCGCAGCGCAACTCACCCGGCACACCGTCAAACGACGGGCTGGGCTCGCCGCATCGCCGCAACCTACACACCTTCCCCGCCACGACGCACAGCCCCACCAGACGCCCGTGCCGCAACGACACTACCGCACTACTCCTCTCGCCCTTGCCATACACGACACAACACGCCAAAAAATGAAAATCCAAATACAAACAAAAACACCGCCCCCACGACCCAAACACATGCACGGCGCGCCAACACACGCGAGGCAAGGCACGCAGCAAACGGCGTCCCCTCCGCGTCGCGCCATCAACCTACACACACAAGGCAACACCAACAACAAACAGCCAGCCAGCCAGCCAGCCAGCCAGCCCCACTCTCACGCCGCAAAAACAGAAAACACACCGAAACCGCCAAACGCCGCACATTCGCGCTTCGCACTCACCACACACCTCTCGGCATCCGTTTCGCACACAACGACGCGACGCACAATACATCATCACGGGCTACGCACGCACACCGCGACCCACTTTTTTACGACGCCCTCGCCAGAGCACACGTGCCCACGCCCACACACAGTCGACACAACGACGCAGCGCGCAGCAGACGCGGCCGCAACACATACCTCCCCGACGACGCGCCAACACCGCCAGCCACTGCTCACTCGCCCAAGCAACCCGTGCACACAACTGCCACACGCGTCCACCACGCCGCCGCCAACCACCCGCCCGCCAGGGGGCGCTCACGTCCGCGACAACAGCGCGGCACCGCCGGACCGGGCCGAACCGAGCCGAGCCGCCGCCTCCTCTCCACTCGGCACGCCACGTCCTGCTTGCAAAACACATGGCTCGTCCCTCTGTACACACAACGCGCCTGCCTGCGGTCGCCGCCGGCATCTATCTACCTGCGCATCGGAGCCAGGCCGGCAAGCCCACACTTAAATAATGCACTTCACCAGCCAAACAAACCCACTCTTCCTTTCTTTGCACAGCGCATGCAACAGCAGCCCCAGGAGCCGGGCCCGCCGCCAGCGTCTCCTCCTCCTCTGGGCACAGCCAGCCAGCCGTTCCCACCGCCCCGCCCCTGCTCTGCAGAACAAGAAAAAACGAAAAAGTACCAACACACGCACCCAAAGCGTAAGCCAGACAAGACCAGCCTCTCCAAGGCCACACACACGCAAAAAAACAAAAAAAAACAAAAACACTACAACAAAATAAAATAAAATGAAAAAGAAAAAGCAAGCTGTCGCCTCGCCCCCGCCCGTCCCCCCACCCCACCACATTCGCCCCCTCCGCTTGTTTTCCTTTCTACAATTTCCCTCTTTTCCACCCAATATCCCGCCGCGGTTTACGGGCACCGGCCGATTTTGCGCCCGCCCACATGTGTGCCTACTCCCCACCACCATTCCCACCCGCAGCCCGCAGCCCGCAGCCCGCAGCCCGCAGCCCGCTTTTCCCCCCTCCCTGCCCACACCACACCACACCACACCACACCACACCACACCACACCACACCACACCGACGGTGCTGACGTCGACACGCACCCAAGACAGGGGCCACGACCGTCTTTTTTCCTGGGCCCATCCCCGCACCGCACCTCCTTCCAATCATCAACGCTGTGGCGCCTGTGTCCGCGCGAGACGCGTGCGCGCCGCCTCTCTCAACATCCGTCCGCCGGCCGGCCCGTTTTTCGGCCCCCAGGCCATCCGTCAACCACCACTGCCCCTGCCCGCCCCGCACCACACCACACACCGCTGCTTGCCCCGGCCGTTGCCACCAAAGGCGCCAACCGCAGCCCGCGCGCGCCAGAAAGAGATGGCAAAACTACAGGGACCCAGCCGACCGACGAAAATCAGAGCAATTGGCCGGGAGGATCAAAAAGAGAGCTCCGAAAACCACCGTAGCGAGGCGTGGGAGGAAACGTTACGAGAAGCAGGAAGGGACCAGGAAAAATTCTGGAAATTTCTTAAAACTCGTAAACTAGACACGAAACATCTACATCTACATGGGGAAGGAACGACCCCACAGACCGAGCTGAAGCACTGGCGGATTCACTAGAAAGGCAATTCCAAGCACCAGAAGCGGTAGATGACGAAACTGATGACCACCAGGAAATGGTACTCAGAAGGGTAAAACCGCATCCTAAGTGCCCCGATCAGAACATCTTTCACAATCCAATAAACGCAGAAACCCCGTATCTTATCACATCACAAACATACACACATCCTAAGAAGGCATCAGGCCCAGATTCCATCAAACCGCAACTACTACATCACCTACCTCCAGCAACTATCAATTATCTATCTAACATCAATATATAATGCTTGCTTCAGACTAAACTACTTGGAAACAGGCCCGAGTCATCACATTACCAAAGCCAAACAAGGACTTATTATTTCCGCAAAACTATAGGCCAACTTCCTTGGAAAGGTTCTCGGAAAGCTCATTCAAACTGAACTGAAGAAATTCAATTCTTAAAGGATAACAACATAATCATCCCACAACAATTCCGATTCCGCGAAGAACACAGCACCACCCACCAGGTGACCAGACTAGTCGAGCACATATGTCAGGCCAGAAACATTAGACACAGTACTGGAGCAGTCCTGCTTGACATTGGAAAAGCATTCGGATAACGCCTTATCTACAAGCTCCACCAGTACAACTGCCCCATCCACATTATTGCTTCTTTTCTCCGCAACAGAGCATTCTATGTCCATGTACCAGGAGCGGCAAGTAACACTAGATCCATAGAGGCTGGAGTCCCGCAAGGCTCAGTGCTGGGGCCCATTCTCTACTCAATATACACAAACAAACAGCTGGGAGGACACTTGTCACTATTTGCAGACGACACTGCAGTCTACCGCAGCAGTTCTAACCTGCAATATAGAGTCACAAAAATAGAGCAACACCTACAATCCATCCAGAAATGGGCTAACCAAAAAAACAATAAACGCGGAGAAAACCCAAGCAATACAATACGATTCACATTCAAAA
This sequence comes from Schistocerca gregaria, assembly GCF_023897955.1. NCBI lineage: Eukaryota > Metazoa > Arthropoda > Insecta > Orthoptera > Acrididae > Schistocerca > Schistocerca gregaria. The sequence goes on along the minus strand of NW_026062793.1, from coordinate 4,438 downwards.
AGAATACCTCCTAACCTGCATATACGCCTCAGAAATAACAATCTTCCATGGTCAGGCACAATAAAGTATCTAGGCATCAAGCTGGACAAGAGGTTGACATTTAGAGACCATGTTACACACGTTTGTAACAAGGCTGCAGCAGCAATATTCAGACTGTACCCAATCATCAAAGGAAACAGAATAAATATGCGCGCCAAAAAGAAAATCTTCAAAACCGTCATAGGAACCAGCCATCACTTACGGCTCTGAAAAATCTCGTCAATGGCCGCAGACACCAAACATAACAAGAGTAAAAAAGGGTGCAGAACAAATACTTCAGAATTACTGCTGATGCCGGCCGGTACCAGACAAACCGAGACATATACACAAACCATAACATACTCAATCAAAATCCCGGAAATCATCCAAAGAAAAATCCATAAAGTTTTTTTTTTTTTTTTTTTTTGTTTTTTTTCCACCAAACCACGGATTCGAACCACCCACTCATCAGAAATCTGGGACCAAAATCCACCCGACCCAAGAACGACATTTCCCATCACGACAAAACACCACAAACTACAACATACCATGATAAACAAAAATAAAATACAAACACCATAACACTCACTCAAACAAACAAACATCTACACACACCCAAGAGACCCTATCATCCCATCATTTTGTTACCCAACATAATCAGACAGAAGGCAGGGATCAAGGACAGATCCGGTCCTTCGAGTACAGGGGGTAAAAAATACCCATCAGACCAGCTCTCTCTCTCTCTCTCCTCCTCGCTTCTCCGTGCCGACGCTGCCCCGCACACGCGTTCGCGTTCGCGTTCGCGCTCGCGTTCGGCCGACACCACACGACAGGTCTTTGGGGCCCCGCCACTGCGCACACGCACGCCTCCTCCTCTTCCTTAGTTCTTTTTCGCTTTTCTTTTCTCCCCCGCCCCCCGCTCTCACCGCCACATCATCCCGCAACCCTTGGGGCATGTTTCCCAACATCAACGCGCCCCAATTCCACTCTCTGCCCGTGCCGCACTCTCCACTTTGCTTCTCCCCGTCCCCTACACACACGACTACCGAAACCCCGGTTGACACACCTTCTCGTAGGACAGGGGTGCGTGCGTGCGTGCGTGCGTTGTCTTGACGGTGACAGCAACAGCAACGGATCCGTCCATCCCATTCCCCCCCACTCGGTAAAGAACCATGTTCAACCCACACTACACAACAAGGGGGGCACACACGAACGCGAAAGAAAGGGCAGGGCAGGGGCAACTATCTCGTACACATTCTTCCTCAGAACCCACATATCGCATCAACGAACGGCAGGCCAATTGCGGACTCAGCCGTGTCAGGCAAATCCAACCCAACCAACACCTCCCACGGAAACCCTGACACTGATCCAGCAGTACGTCCACATACATCGCCACACCAAATACGGGTGACGAGTGAGCAACAAATGGAACAATACACAACAAGGGCTGACCTAATAAAAACTGCACGTCACGTCATACCTTCCAGACAGACGCAGTTCCGACGGGACGGCGGAACCGTATACGTACCTTTCAGCCACAACAACCGACCGACTGGACACGCCCGCGTCTCCAGCCAGCCAACCACCAGGGCCACACAGCCCGCAAGTTTCAGCGTCAACACTTCTTAACGTACGTTGCAAACTTTTCAAAACATTGCCACACACACACACACACACACACACACACACACCACGAAAAGCGTCAACCTCTCTCACACTGGATACACTCAACACTTTTTGTCGGCGGAGCTTGAGGGCCAACGGTTGACACACCCCCACCGGCCACACAGGTTTCCCTTTGAAAATTGCAGTGACGGAGGAGACGCGGCATTACGAGAGGGTTGTTTCCGAGAGCGCGAGCTGGACGGAGCTGCGGCGCCGCCGCCGCCGCCGCCGCCGCCGCCGAGGGGTAATGAACGCACGCGATGCCGCATGACAGCCCATCACCCAAAGTTTCACCCACAACTGCACAGGTCGCACCCCCTTTTCGCGCCATACTAGTGTCGATCGTCAATTACAGCTGACGGTGTTCGCATTTGCCACTTGACGAGAGGGGGGGGGGGGGGGGGAAAAGAAAACAAACATCTGACACGCCATGTGTTTCTCTCTCTCTCTGTTACATCTAGGTCATTCGGCAGCCACTGTAAAAAAAAAAAAAAAAAAAAAAAAAAAAAAAAAAATATTTTTACGACATGGTTGGGTAAGTGATTTAAAGACAACAATTGTGGGTCACACACCATAGACCATTTCGATAGTGTTCTTGTTCTTCTCTTTTTCCTTTTTTTATCGCTCAATTGAAATCAAACCTGGGGATGATGCAATGCTGCGATATGGCACAACCGTCGTCCATTGTACACAACTCGGGAACAAAAAGAAACCAATTCAGGGAACGTTCGTTCCTTCACAACGTTTCTTTCAACGCACTTGGTCTTTACCATCCTGTATATTCAACACACATTTCCTTTCATCAAACTAGGGCATTTCCATAACAGTATTTGCAATACTGCTTCTTCGACGTCATTTCACCATCTTAACTAGAGACAAACAAACAAGAAAATAGCAAAACAGCCTTGAGAACCCCGTCCACCAAATTTCAGTTAGCACGGCATCCAAGATTCTTTTCCGGGGAGTGCAGTGCAGCTGACGCTGCTCAGACCATATACCGTCGCCAGTCTCACTCAACTCTTGCGCATTCCATTCTACGCTACGTGACTATGCAAAAATGAATGAATCAAACCCGCCCAGAGAGCGTCTTGTGCGAGGGGACACACGATATAGAGAACAACAAAACACACAGGGGACACCACCACAGTTGGAGAGAACGTTTCCACCACGGCAGCCGCGCCGTTACGCGCTTTTTTTTTTTCCTCCCCCCCACTGCACACCTCCGACACCACGGGAACGTTCACCGTCCCGTTGCCCTACACTGGCGTTTCTTTTCAACCCCCCACCCTATTCCTCGCTCCCCGGACATTCGACCGATCACAAAGTGCAACCTCTCGTTACCGTCGGGTGCCCCTCTTCATCCCCGGGGCGCCAACAACAAAACAAAAACACCACCGACGCCGTCGTCTCGCGTCACCTCACTCAACTGAGCGGAAAATACACGTACATCCAGAATGACGACACCGCCTCCAGACGTCAGACGTCAGGTCGAAAGAGGGCACCGTACGTCGTGGCGCGTGGTCTCCTAACTCACCTCGCGCGTACAAATACAATGCAATGCGTGTCTCCTCACGTTCACACACACCTCCACGCTCCACTTTTACGTCGCCCAACCAACCAACTACTAACTTAACCCACCCGCTCGGCGTAGAAGCAGCTGTAGGCGGCAACGTGTTTCTCACCCTCGCCACCAACGGTGTGACATCCGACAATCGCGGTTTGCTTTCCGTTCCACACCTCCGGCCATACCATACAAAGGGGACAAAAAAAAAAAAAAAAATATATATATCAAACAAGCCAACTCCAGCGATCCGCCCCCCTAACACCAACACGTCTCGAAACACCCACGCCCACGACCCGGCTGTGGCCTAAAGTGCGTATCCCAACGTCACACCAAAACCAAAGGCGCCGGCGCCGCACCACACCACACCACAAGCTACAGCTACAGCTGTGCCGCCCGTCCACCCGCTCACAACAACAACAACAACAACAACAACAATTCCGCCCTTCCCGCAAAGGCATTTTGGTGGCCCTGAAAAGGGCCGTTTTTTCTTTTCTTCGCCGCGCCGCGGACGAGCCTCCTATTTCCAAGAGCCACCTCCTTACTTGGAGCTCGTGTACTTGGTCACCGCCTTCGTGCCCTCGCTCACCGCGTGCTTGGCCAGCTCGCCAGGCAGCAAGAGCCGCACAGCGGTCTGGATCTCGCGGGACGTGATGGTCGAGCGCTTGTTGTAGTGCGCCAGGCGAGAAGCCTCGGCCGCAATGCGCTCGAAAATGTCGTTCACGAAGCTGTTCATGATGCTCATCGCCTTCGAAGAGATGCCCGTGTCAGGGTGCACCTGCTTCAGCACCTTGTAGATGTAGATGGCATAGCTCTCCTTCCTCTTGCGCTTCTTCTTCTTGTCGCCCTTCGAAATGTTCTTCTGCGCCTTGCCAGCCTTCTTGGCGGCTTTCCCGCTAGTCTTGGGCGGCATCACGAACAAACAGGCAGGCAGGCAGGCAGGCAGGCAGGCAGGCACGCGCAGTCAGTCAGTCAGTCAGGCGCTCCGCTCCAGTCAGCGTCTCCCCACACAGTGGCACCCGCCGCACGCCGCCGCCGCACCTTTACCAGCTCGCCCTGCTGCGGCCGCCGACCAATGGGGCGCGCGCGCAACCGGCCGCCGCACCCGAGCCCATAAAGGACCCCCACCCCGCCGGCGCCGGCACGCACTCCGCTGCTCGACTCGCTGCGGCTCGCACCGTTTGGGGCGTTGTG